>NC_085136.1:259405164-259667766 GCF_035046485.1 Aedes albopictus | reverse complement strand
TTTTAACTTTCGTCTGGACTTTTCTTAGCATGTGACTTCAAAAATGGCTTTTAGAAGCGCTTCGGGCATCAGGGGAATTTTAGTTTCATGGGGTTTTACGGGTTTCAGGGGGGTTGGAGAGGATTTCAGAAGGTTGCAGAAGTTTTCTAGAGAGTGGGTTTCAGGAGAAAATAAGGGGTTTTTGAAGGAGTTTTGGGCGATTTCTGGAGGTTTCAAGCAAGTTTCAGGGGCACTGCATCAAGGTAACTAGCTATATGCCATAATTATTCACCTTCCGTGCTAATACAGTGCTAGTCAAGAACTGATTTACTCTATATTGGTAGTATGTAGTCCAATAAGGCCAAAAAGGATAAATATAGTCCTAATGGTTACTTGGGCAGGGGGTTTCTGATGTTCTTAAATGCGTTCTAGCACAGAATAGGTAGATGTTTATCCTAGAACAAAATTCAACTCAAAACCTGCGTAAAACTGTAAAAATCACTGCTTCCGTTAATTCATTTATTTAGTATTACATCAAATTCAAGATAACACTGAATCTTAGATAATTAATTAATTATCTAAGACTGAATCAACAATATTTCTCCACGAACCGTGGCTGCTTTTCTCCATCCTCGGTCACGCCCGATGCTCGCCAGATCACGCTCCCATCGTGCTCTCTGCGCTCCACGCCTCCTTGTGTCAACCGGAACAGTAGCAAACACCAGCTTTGCAGGGTTGTTGTCCGGCATTCTTGCAACATGCCCTGCCCACTGTATCCTTCCGGCTTTGGCCACCTTCTGGATGCTGGGTTCGCCGTAAAGTGCAGCGAGCTCGTGGTTCATCCTTCTCCGCCACACACCGTTCTCCTGCACACCGCCGAAGATCGTCCTTAGCACGCGTCGCTCGAAAACTCCGAGTGCTTGTAGGTCCTCATCAAGCATCGTCCATTTCTCGTGGGTGAATCTTTTTAGACCGCAGCTTCTTCTGGAGCCCGTAGTAGGCCCGACTTCCGCTAATGATGCGCCTCCGGATTTCACGGCTCACGTTGTTGTCAGCCGTCAGTAAGGACCCGAGATAGACGAATTCCTCCACCATCTCGAAAGTATCCCCGTCTATCGTAACATTACTACCCAGACGGATCCGGTCGTGTTCGGTTCCGCCTACCAGCATGTACTTTGTTTTTGAGGCATTCACCACCAGTCCGACCTTTGCTGCTTCGCGTTTCAGGCGGGTGTACAGTTCTGCCACCGTTCCAAATGTTCTAGCGATAATGTCCATGTCGTCCGCAAAGCACACAAATTGACCGGATTTTGTGAAAATCGTTCCCCGGCTGTTGAACCCGGCTCGTCGCATCACACCTTCCAGCGCGATGTTGAAGAGTAGGCATGAGAGTCCATCACCTTGTCGCAGTCCCCGGCGAGATTCGAATGAACTAGATAGTTCACCCGAAACCCTTACGCAGTTTGCACACCGTCCATCGTTACTTTAATCAGTCTAGTCAGCTTCCCAGGAAAGCTGTTTTCGTCCATGATTCTCCATAGCTCTGTGCGATCGATACTGTCGTATGCCGTCTTGAAGTCGATGAACAAGTGATGCGTTGGGACCTGGTATTCACGGCATTTCTTGAGGATTTGCCATACGGTGAAGATCTGGCCCGTTGTCGACCGGCCGTCGATGAAGCCAGCCTGATAACATCCCACGAACTCATTCGTTTTAGGTGAGAGACGACGGAAGATGATCTGGGATAGCACTTTGTAGGCAGCATTCAAAATAGTGATCGCCCTGAGGTTCTCATATTCCAATTGGTCGTCTTTCTTGTGAATGGGGCAGATTACCCCTTCCTTCCACCTCTCCGGTAGCTGTTCGGTTTCCCAGATCCTGACTATCAGCCGATGCAGACAGATGGCCAACTTTTCTGGGCCCATCTTGATGAGTTCAGCTGCGATACCATCCTTACCAGCTGCTTTGTTGGTTTTGAGCTGGTGAATGGCATCCTTAACTTCCCTCACCGTGGGAGTTGGTTCATTTCCGTCCTCTGCTGCACTGGCGACGTCGTCCTCCTTTGCCGTGGTCTCTCGTGCCTACATACTCCACGCCATTCAGGTGCTGATCGAGTGTTGTTTCCACCTTTCGATCACCTCACGTCCGTCCGTCAAGGGGCCTCCGTCCTTGACCCTGCATATTTCGGCTCGCGGCACGAAGCCGTTGCGGGATGCGTTGAGCTTCTGATAGAACTTCCGTGTTTCTTGGGAGCGGCACAGCAGATCCATTTTTCCGCACTTCACTTCTTCCATTCGGCTCTTTTCTCTCCTGAAAGAGACGGGTCTGCTGTTTCCACTTCTGTTTGTAACGTTCCACGTTCTGTCGGGTCCCTTGCTGCAGCATTACTGCCCTCGCTGCGTTCTTCTCCTCCAAAACCGTTCTGTACTCTTCATCGAACCATTCGTTCCGTCGATTCCGTTCCGCGTACCCGGCTGCGTCGTTGATGGCGCCCTCGTCTGGCAACGCGGCTTCGAGATGCTGCGCGTATGCTGAGGCGACATCCGGTTACTCCAGTCGCTCTTGGTTGTACCGTGGCGGTCGCCGGTACCGTACATTGTTGATGACGGAGAGTTTTGGGCGCAGTTTTACCATCTCCAGATAGTAATCGGAGTCGATGTTGGCGCCACGATAGGTCCTGACGTCGATAATGTCGGAGAAGTGCCGTCCGTCAATCAGAACGTGATCGATTTGAGATTTCGTCTGCTGTGGTGATCTCCAGGTGTAACGATAAGGGAGGCTGTGTTGGAAAAAGATGCTACGTATGGCCATATTTTTGGAGGCGGCGAAATCGATGAGTCGTATGCCGTTTTCGTTCGTCTGCTGGTGGGCGCTGAACTTTTCAATCGTCGGTCTGAATTCCTCTTCCTGGCCTACCTGAGCGTTCAAAAATCCTATGATGATCTTGACGTCGTGGCTTGGGCAGCGATCGTACTCGCGTTCGAGCTGCGCGTAAAATGCGTCCTTGTCATCATCAATGCTTCCGGAATGTGGGCTGTGCACGTTTATTATGCTGAAGTTGAAGAATCGGCCCTTGATCCTCAACCTGCACATTCTTTCGTCGATCGGCCACCAACCGATCACGCGCTTCTGCATATCACCCATCACGATGAAAGCTGTTCCCAGCTCGCGTGTGTTGCCGCAGCTCTGGTAGATGGTATGATTACCTAATTCGCACCATTGATCCTGTTCAACACACCTCCGAACCCGCGGTCCTTCAGTACATCGGCGAGTATGCGGGTGCTCCCAATGAAGTTGAGAGATCGGCAGTTCCACGTACCGAGTTTTCAATCGCGAGTCCTTTTTTTCGCTGGGGTCGTTGCCGTTAGTCTCGGTTCGTATTATTCTGTTGCTGATTTTCCATTACAACGGTTTTTTACGGTTGGCTCATAGGGCCTGACACCAAGCACCTACTTTCCGGAGGACCATAGTGCACAGTTGAGCTTAGAGTCCTTCCCTGGCACTCGGACGTAGATCAGCCGCCCCTAACATTGGGATCAGACGCTGTTGTGAGCCGCTCCTCCTGGAGAACAGACGCTCAGGTTTGCCGAAGCCCCCCCCCCCTTCCCTGTCAGCCTGCGACCAAAGCTCCCATCGGAGTTAGTTACCCGATCTTCCCTAAGGTTGCTCATAGTTTCCGGCCGGTACCACAAGGAGGTAGGGATAGGAATTGCTGGGCAGAGGCTAGTGGATCGCAATGGGATCTGAATTGCGCAGAATGCCCAGCCTTTACCGTGCCGCACCTCAACATATATGTAGCCCCTTAACAGCCGTTCAAAGCTGAAACATTCACTCTGAGTTATAAATTCAATAGACAAGAAAACATACAGCAAATGTGATTCCCTTATAAATATGTACATGGTATTCTACCGTTCCAAAGAGACTTTTCAATTGCCTTCAATGGCGACCTCCGTTCAAGTTCTGATTTCTATAATTATATTTATTGAGTTTGATATTTCACAGATTATTATTCAAATATTAGATTATTTCAGGGGGAATGACACTTCCTTTGCTAACCGGAAAAATCCGCATTTATCCGTTGATTATAAACTTTGAATGTACATCGTGCTTCTTTCCACACAGATTATCAGAATTCATGCTATATAGTCAAATGCAGAAACTTTTAAAATATTTCATCGGTGAAGTTTTGATTTTTTCATCCTTTTAGCTATTTTTTTCATACATATTTACATGAAATTGCCATTTCCGGCCAATTTTGTCCCATACAAAATGTATGGAAAAAATCTCCGATAGAATATTATGAAATCTTCTGTAAATGAAAAGATATGTAGCTTGAATGCAGTTGTTTGGTGGAAAGAAACCCGATGTACATTGAATTTTTATAATATTGACGATCTTGTACCAAATACGACGCACAGGCAAACAAGATTGTCCCACCACAAAATATGCACACCGGTTTCAGCATACATTGGTTGATGTCGCCGCTACAGTTTTCCAGTAACGGAGCGTTATTTTGGGGTGGTGTTTCGACTAATCGGTTTGTTTATGCACTGTTTCCTTTGTTGTTGGATGTGTGAGCATTGTGTTGTCAAAGATTGAACATTTGCACGATCGTCGCGAAATCCTTGCAAAGCTCAATATACTGGTTCAGACATAGCGTGCGTCGTTAACCGCATCTAACTGCTGAATGGATAAATGCGGATTTGTCATTCCCCTTGGCTTATTTTGATTTCACTACCCAGGTAACCAATAGGCATCTGAATAAGCCGTATTTCTGTTTCATATCTGCATTCAACCTGCTTACTGCCGTACCATAGCAGTTCGACTGCTAAACTGCCCTATATTAACAAATTCAATGCTACTTTAAATCTGACAGCAGCTGCGTAGCATTTCAAATGCACGGTATGTTTTGGTTATTTTATTTTTATTTATTTTATTTACAGGCATCATAACTGCTACTTTATTGTCATGAAACAGCTAAGAGAGATGAGTGATGCGTTGACCACAACACATTTCCACTTTCTTATTTACGTACCACCACAGACTAATTTCCACCACACACGGTACCACGGCTGTTGAAGCCACTATTATTCGCATGGTCTGCCATTCTTAGGTAACAACGAAGACAATCAATGGAAAACACATGCTTTGGCAAATAAATTCCATAGCCCATAGCATAATAAAGCAACTGCTGGTGTAATCCTCAAACCTTGAATAGGTCAAAAATCCAACGCACATTATCTGATCATCTAGGGCTTACCCTGTATCGCGCTTCAGCATCAACGTCAACTCGAGGATCGAGGGATCAAATCCCAATTCATCCGAAATCAGCAAAAAAAAAAACAAAAACAGCAGTTCAGAACGTTCCTCAAGCCTCAAAAGCTCCACCAGGAGAGTGAGAAAAAATAGAAGAGGAAGGGAAGCCGTAAAATGGCCAGGTGAAAATATTTATTTTTATTTTTGACAATCTCGGGGATACGTAGAATAAGCATTAAATCAGCCGTATATTGGGCCAAAACCTGCATTTAATTAGCATTTATGGCGCATATACGGCAGATTCCCATTTAATGACCTGCTGTAAAGGCACATATAGTGCCGTATTAATGCTATTTTAACTGCTTATTGGTGATGGAGTATGACGAAGCAACTCGGTAGCAGAGACCAATCATAGTAGCCTAAGATCTTTATTTGAAATAAATGTTTAGTTTATATTGAGCACTCGACACCTACGGTTGTCTTTCTTCTACCCTCCAATAGGTTATGGGCCTTTGCTCGATTGGAGTGGTTACCGTAGCAACCGATAAACAAGAGTGAAAATTTTTCTGAAACCTCAAGATTTTTTGACCGTTTGAAGATTTCTGCAGCGGAATGGAGCGTTTGGGCATCGTCAAGCTCAACGGAGCGAACTATTCGACCTGGAAGACGAAGGTGGAGTTCCTGCTCATCCGGGAGGACCTTTGGCGATTCGTGACCGGAAGACGTCCGGAGCCGGGTGCAGGACCTGGAGCGGCGAATGAAGCGATGGTTGAAGCTTGGGACAGCGGTGACCAACGTGCTCGTGCGACGATTGGACTTTTGCTGGAGGACAACCAGTTGAACCTCATCAAAGGATCCAAAACGGCGAAGGAGACCTGGGAGCAGCTGAGAGGACACTATGAAAAGGCAACGCTAACCTCGAAAGTGTCCCTGCTCAAAAAGATCTGCGATAAACGATATTCCGACGGCGACGACATCGAGAGACACGTGTTCGAAATGGAGGAGCTTTTCGAACGCCTAACGGTGGCAGGCCAGGAATTGGACCAAAATCTGCAGGTGGCCATGGTACTCCGGAGCTTACCGGAATCGTTCAACACGTTGACGACGGCACTGGAGACCAGAGCGGACGACGAGCTTACGCTGGAGCTCATCAAATCCAAGTTGGTGGACGAAGTGTCGAAGCGCTGCACTGGAGCACGTGGTGAGTCAGTTCTCAAGGCGGATTTGAAGAAATCGAAGGTAACGTGCCACTTTTGCCACAAGTCCGGCCACAAGCAGAAAGACTGTCGCGCTATGGCCGAGCAACGTGCAGATCAAGCAGGTGGAAACCAGAACAAGTCTCGTACGCAAGGTGAGAAGCGGAGTGCTCCTAGGGTGAGAGCAGCTCGTCAAGAAACCCGGAGTGAAGCGCATCCAGAATATTCGTTTGCGGCGATGGACAACGGGCGACAAGCAGGAGCCTGGGTGATCGACTCTGGAGCAACTTCCCACATGTGTGCAAACCTGGATCAATTCGTGGATATCGATGAGAGCGTGCAGCAGGAGGTCATCCTAGCGGACGGACAGAAAGTGTCGGCCAAGGGGATCGGATCGTGCCATCTGACATTCGTTTCCCCCAAGGGTGAGCAATCCAAGGTGGGGCTCTCTGATGTGCTGTACGTGCCGAACTTCGAGTCAAATCTCATCTCGGTGAAGAAGCTAGCCGCAAAAGGAGCCACGATCGTTTTTGATGCCAGCGGTTGCCGTATCCTCAAGAATGAGAAAGTCATCGGTATGGCCACGTCAGCTGGTGGGCTGTATCACCTGGCGGTTGCACAAGAAGCATTGGCGTCAAGGGAGAGCGGGCACACATCAAGTTGCCAACACACGTGGCATCGCATCTTAGGGCACCGGGACAACGATGCGGTTCGAGAGCTGGAGTCGAAGCGATTGGCAACCGGCATCAACATTCAAGATTGTGGCTGCCGAGTCGTTTGCGAATGTTGCCTCGAAGGTAAGCTGACACGTCTTCCATTTCCGAAAATATCGAAACGTTGGTCCACCAGGGTGCTGGATCTAATCCACACGGACGTATGCGGCCCCATGCGAACATCAACGCCTGGGGGTTGCCGCTATTTTCTGACCTTGATCGACGATTTCTCCCGCTATTGCGTAGTGTACTTCCTGAAAAATAAATCAGAGGTGAGTGACTGCATCAAAGATTATGTGAGGTACGTCAAAACGCTATTTGAGAGGACGCCCAAAATCATCCGCTCGGACCAAGGCGGCGAGTTCCAAAACAACACGTTGGACAGGTTCTGCAAAGAGGAAGGAATCAAGCAGCAATTTACCGTTGCGTATACGCCCCAGCAGAACGGCGTTTCGGAGCGAAAGAATCGCTCACTCGTAGAGATGGCGCGTTGTATGATTTTGGATTCCCGTCTGCCGTTGAAGTATTGGGCCGAGGCTGTCAACACGGCCAACTATCTGCAAAACCGTTTACCCACCAAGCTGTTGCAGAAGACCCCGTTCGAAATGTGGAGTGGGGAGAAGCCGGACCTAAGTCACCTGAAGATTTTTGGATCGCCGGCGTATGTGTGGATTCCCCAACAGAAGAGATCGAAGCTGGAAGCGAAATCAAGGAAGCTGCTGTTCGTCGGCTATTCCCAGCAACACAAGGCATACCGCTTCATGGACCCCGAGAACGACAAGCTGACTGTAAGCCGCGACGCTGTGTTCCTGACACCGGAGGAGGTTCGGGCAACCGAACCTCATGAGGGAAGTATCATTGATTATCCGTTCAAACCCACTGAACCTGCCAAAGTTGATGACGTCCCCGTTGTTACAGTGAACGACCACGACGAGGACAGCGGTTCCAGCGAAGAGGACTTCAGCGGTTACGAGACAACCTACGACGATTTCGGCTTCAGCGAAGTGACTGACGATGATCATGATGAAACTCTGCAAGAGATCAGGTCGTCCGAGCGTCAGGAGGAGAATGGTGTCGACCGACGGGTTGGCACACCACGACGTTCCAACCGTGCCAACAAAGGATTGCCGCCAAATCGTTTGCGGGACGAGGTCAATCTTGTGACGGACCGTCAGCATGAGCCGAGTTCCTATCAGGAGGCCATGAATAGTCCCGAACGCGCGCAGTGGAAACAAGCCATGGACGAGGAAATTGAATCGCACCGAGAAAATGCCACTTGGGAGATCGTTCGTCTACCGGCGGACAAGAAGGCCATTGGCAGCAAATGGGTCTACAAGAAGAAGCTGGACGATAATGGCAACGTGATCCGGTACAAGGCCCGTCTGGTTGCTCAAGGGTTCAATCAAAAATACGGAACGGACTATGACGCGGTATTCGCACCAGTTGCCAAGCAAACGACGATTCGCACCGTTTTGAGTATCGCTGCACGTCGGAACCTCTTGGTACACCACGTGGATATCAAGACGGCATACCTGCATGGCGAATTATCCGAGACGATATTCATGAAGCAGCCTGCAGGTTTCGCAACCGGATCTAACAGTGAGGTCTGCCATTTGCGGAAAAGCCTGTACGGTCTGAAGCAGGCAGGAAGAGTGTGGAACGGAAAAATCAACGAGGTACTGCAAGCGCTCGGATACGTGCCATCCAAATCCGATCCATGCCTCTTCGTGCGAACCCACAACGGAAAGAAGACATTCGTTTTGCTTTACGTGGATGATATGTTAATTGTGACCCACGACGAAGACGAATACCGGAGGGTTCGTAATCATTTGCAACGAAACTTCAAGATAACGTGCCTCGGACCAGTGTCAAATTACCTGGGAATCCGGATCCAGCGAACACAAAACGGTGAGTTCCTGCTGGACCAGAGCGCGTACATCCGGAGAGTAGCGGCGAGGTTCGGACAAGACAAAGCGAAGCCATCGCATATCCCAATGGACCCCGGATACCCGAATATGCAGCAAATGGAGGAGAGCCCAATGCCCCGGAAAGAAGATTACCAAAGCCTTGTAGGTGCTTTACTGTATATTGCGGTAAATACGAGGCCCGATATTGCGATCAGCGCGTCCATTCTAGGGCGTAAGGTGAGTCATCCCACGGAATCTGATTGGACAGAAGCCAAGCGAACTCTGCGGTATTTGTACACAACCGCGGACTTGAAGCTGAGACTGGGAGATGAAGGACCACTGGAGGCCTACGTAGACGCCGACTGGGCCGGCGATCGTGTGGACCGGAAAAGCAACACGGGATTCGTATTCCGGCTCGGCGGACCTATCAGCTGGACAGCCAGGAAGCAACAGTGTGTGACACTCTCTTCAACCGAAGCGGAGTATGTTGCCTTATCCGAAGCAAGTCGGGAGCTACTCTGGTTGCTCAAATTGATGAACGATGTAGGAGAGATTGTCGACCAGCCGATACAGGTTCGAGAGGACAATCAAAGCTGTATTGCGATGCTGCGATCGGAAAGAGAAAGTAGCCGGACAAAGCACATCGATACGCGGTACAATTTCGTGAAGGAGCTGAATAGTACCGGTGTCATGAACGTTGTGTACTGTCCCACAGAAACGATGATTGCTGACATTCTCACGAAGCCTTTAGCAAGAATCAAGCTGCAGCTATTACGGAAGAAGATTGGTCTTCAGCACTTCGAGCTTGAGGAGGAGTGATGGAGTATGACGAAGCAACTCGGTAGCAGAGACCAATCATAGTAGCCTAAGATCTTTATTTGAAATAAATGTTTAGTTTATATTGAGCACTCGACACCTACGGTTGTCTTTCTTCTACCCTCCAATAATTGGTTATCTGGGTATACTCATCAAAAAACATAATTAATGCTTTTCTTATAATAACTCGAAAACAGTAGGCCATGGAATTTCATTGTCTATGAAAGAGTTGTTTATTTTGTCAAAACAAATAACTTTCTCGATAAAACCAATTCTCTATAGTGTCCCGGATAAAAGATAGACCCTGGCACCACCTTTACTAATACAATACCACAAACAGACGTATCATAATAAAGTGCGATTAAAATCATCGTCACAAAACTATATACGCCCAATGCTAATTACGCTGTGCTTCGCAAGCCCACTGAGTAGATGGCGGTAGTGAGCAAACGTCAAACAGGGGCAAACACGATGCGAGCGTCATAAGCGAGAGATTTGCGAACTACAGAGTATTTGAATAGTTCGTTAAAAAGAGAAACGATCGGAAGTGGGTAGAGTGCAGTCTTAGCTAATACTATTACAAAAGATCAAATATCTCAAAAACACCAAAATATACCTCTCCAAATTTTTTGCAGTGTGTTTGCCTAGTATAGATGTATCACAGACAAACAGACGTAACACCTTGAACGATTTTCATGGAAATCCATCGCCCAGTTCACACTACCATCACCTGGTGGGAAAGTTGCACGAATTACTGTGTTGTACAATATCGTCAACAGAAGGCGCTAGTGTGAAACGTCAAACGCATAGGAAAACGATGCGCGCGCCTCTGGTTGTGAACGCCACAACTATGAAAATTGAAAATGATCGTTAAAAGCGTGGTCGATGGAAATTTCACAAGTGTTACGTCTGTTCGTCTGTAGATGTATCTTTGCTGAAATTTTCAGGTTGATTTTTTGCGCTTTGTGAGATGTTATTATTTGAAAATTATACAATTTTTTTTAAATTTTTTCTTCAATTTTTTTTACATATTTTCATCCACCAACTTCTGTCTAAAAATTATTATTTGACACCTCTGCATCAGAAGAAACGCCAAAGCTGCGATTGATCGAGCGAAAACACGAGGAACCAAAGCCGAAGCCCATCAGCGCTATTCGGCTTTTGAGAAGAAAGTGAAACGCGCTCATGTAGACGGGATAAAAGAGCGTGGGCGGACTCCCTAGCCGACGAAGGCGAGACAGCCGCAAACACCGGCGACATCCGTCTCCTCTACGAATCGATGTTTCACGTCGCCTCAGTGGGACTAAGATGAATGCTACGATGCCCGTGAAAGACACGTATGGACAGTTATTGACCGATCCAGTTGACCAGTTGAAACGCTGGTTCGATCACTTTGGAAACCTTTTTCAAGTGTCGGTCACGCCATCAACACCTCAGCATGATCCGCCAAGGGTTCGACGCATTACCCGTGTCAACACCGAAGCTCCATCAGTGCAGGAGATAGAAACAGCCATTCGTAGCATGAAATCGAACAGAGCCCCAGGGGTCGATCGCATATCAGCTGAGATGCTCAAAGTTTACCCCGTAGTATCCGCACAACTACTGCAGCAATTAATCTGCAACATACGGGAAACCGCGACATTTCCGGCCGACTGGATGCAAGGCGTCTTAGTAAAGGTACCCAAAAAGGGTAACCTGACTGTATGCGATAATTGGCGGGGCATCATGTTACTGTGTATCGTTCACAGAGTCCTTTGCAAAGTTATCCTTAACCGGATACCGGAGAAGATTGACGCAACTCTCCGACGGCAGCAAGCAGGATTCCGTGCCGGACGATCCTGTGTGGACGATATTGTCACCCTCTGGAGCAAAGCAATCAATTCCATGAATCTCTCCACCTGGTGTTCATTGATTACGAAAAAGCTTTCGACCGTCTCAATCACGAAAACATGTGGGAAGCCCTCAGACGCAAAGGTCTACCTGAAAAAATCATCGGCCTCATTGAAGAACAGTACAGGGCATTTTCGTGCTCAACGGTCTTTTGTACGATCCCATCAGGGTCGTTGCTGGAGTGAGGCAAGGATGTATACTACAATCACCGCTACTGTTCCTCATCGTAATCGACGAGATCCTTGTAGGTGCGATTGACCGTGAACCAAATCGTGGATTGCTGTGACAGCCCATTACCATGGAGCCCCAAATTGGGCCAGTTTGAAGGCTAATGACATTGCTCTCCTAGCTCAACGGCGCTCTGATAATGCAGAGTAAGCTTGATGATCTTGCCGATCACTCCTCGACGGCAGGTATCACCATCAACGTTAACAAGACCAAATCGTTACACGGTCACCCATTCCAGCTGCATGGTAGCTGGGCAAGCAGTGGAAAATGTTGAAAGATTCCAATATCTTGGTAGCCAAATGGCGACCGATGGTGGCACCAAGATCGACATAGGTGCACCGATCAAGAAGGCGAGGGCTGCCTTTACGAGTTTATGAAATGTATGGAAAAACAACCAGATTAGTCGGCGCATCAAAATTCGAATTTTCAACTGTGCTGCTGTACGCTATTGAAACTTGGTGTGTATCAGTGGAGAACACTCAACATCATCAATGTAGATGCCAGCGGTATATAATTCGTGCATGGTGGCCTCACAATTGGATCTCCATCGTCGGTGTCATCAATAACCGAGAGCGACAGCAAATTCTGGAGCGAAAATGGAGGTCGGTCGGCCACACTCTACGCAAATGTGGGAGCGAAATCTGCAAGCAAGCGTTAGATTGGAATCCAGTTGGACATCGCAGCAAAGGCAGACCCAGAGGCTCATGGCGGCGCAGCCTCAACAAGGAAATAAAGGAAGTCGACAGAAATTAGACCTGGCCACAGTTCAAGGCGATGGCTGGCATAGGGCACGATCACTGAAGTACTAGATTTGAAGTAATACACATGCTTTTTGCATGATTTCCTTGCAGAAACGGATAATTTACCTTCCCACCATACAAAAATTCAGCTCATTACTTAAAATCTAGTACTTCACCGATCGTGTCCTATTGCTCAAGATGGAGATCTTTCAATTCGGCCCTCTGCACCACAATATGGGTGCTCAGGACTGAAAGTTAGTAAGTAATTAAAGGTTGTAACATGACGAAAATTCAATTGAAAATATGAATTTCAATTTCTATAAGCTCCCACGTGTACTAGCAAAACAGGGAACCGACGAGGAGAAACACATCAAGTCAATAGGCGCTGAAGAAAAATCATTGCCGAAATAATCAATATGTACTGTGCCAATCCATCAGCTATGCATCCACATCTCCTATCGCCAAGCTGGTGCTTGTCTTATATCTACTATGGAATGTATTCAATCAGCGAGATGAAAACGTTCCATGCGAATACCGTTCACCATCACAAATCAAGTAAACAGATTGAATTGTTTTCTCGATCCTCTTTTCTGCCCGCATTCCGCTAGGTATTCACTATTTCTGCTAGTGATAACATTCCATGTCAAGCAAAGCCGAACACAAAGCGCGCGTACTTCGCAGCTCCCAAGCAACCTTCGATAGCTCAGTTGGTAGAGCGGTGGACTGTAGATGATCACGTTCAGTGTACAAATAGTAATCCATAGGTCGCTGGTTCAAATCCGGCTCGAAGGATGTGTGATTATTTTTTTTTGCTGCTATCGCCGCCTACTGCTTGGAGGGTGGTCAATGCGCGCGCGGATCAGCTGTTACGCTCTTATTTGTCACCACGCGGCAAAAACTATGCTATGCGCTTGCTATGATTAAAGAACATTACGCAAGCACACAACATACACCGCGTGTTGGAACCAAGCGTGAGACTCAAGCAATAAATATTATTGTTTTGAAGTTACCTCTAGACGACGCCGCAAGGGTCTCATTCTCTTTCTTTCGCGACCGATGGAGAAAGATCTGCGATCCGCGCCATGCGTCGTGATGGCGTCGCGAGATGAGAGAGCCTACGAGAGGCGTACCCGAACGGGAGCAAGAAATAACTGCAGTTTTTCAAAACACAAGTTTCAATCGGTTTGCGTTGTTAGTTGTTACAGTTTTTTAATGTAGTAAATTTTTAATAGCAATCGGCCGCGACGACAAGTGCGCGGTTCGAGCAGTCGTCTATCGGTCGGTCAATCGCTCGCTGCTGGTACATATACCTAGTTGCAATTGAACCGGAGAGTGCTCTACATTAATTGTCATTGATTACTATTCATCAATGCACCACCAACCACCGCCTCTTTCGTTGCGAACGGAAGTATGGGGAAATGACGGACGGTCTTTCACTGGTGGCTGGGTGTATGACGTCGCGATGTGAAGGCTGTGTGTACGGTTCAATTAACCTCATAGAGCGGAGGTTCCCAAGCGTTTCGATTCCATTTCCAAAATGAATCCAATACATGAACACTCAGAGAAGGAATGCATTCTTTTCATTAGAATAGAATACCTTATGAAAATTTTATAAGATTTTTTTTATGAAATGAGCAGAAAAGTCGTAAAAAACGCTTGAGGATTTTGTGTCTGTAAATGGTGTCGGGCATTAAGAAAAAGTTTCGAATAATGTATTGGGGTCTTTATGGCCCACAAATGCTTCTGGTTCCGGAAACATTGTCACGGTGTGCCAAAAACCGTTATTAATCCCGGTATTCGGAAGATATACTATTCTAATATATCCTCCGAAAATTTGAAAAAGTTTCAACGAGGGAAACCAAAATTTTTACTGTTTGAAGATTTTCCTCTATTTTCATAGAATCAGCTCATATACATATTTGTTTATGATATGAAAGGGCAGTTCAGATTTCAAACATGTTGAAAATTCAAAGCTCCCATATGTTCATTACTATCCTTAGTGCAAAACTAGAGTCCTGTCAAATTTTCAGCCATTTCGGTGATGATTTAATGGTGGCCCAAGAGCAAAATAGGTTTGTATGGGAATTACTATGAAGAAGTTTAAAAAAAAAGTTCACCGCGTTGTAGAGCATTCTCACATGGATAAAGTTATAGGGTCAAAGCCAAATTGAATTCTTCAGATATCAATGATGAAAGTTGCCGAAGACCGGAACTTATTTCGACAATCGGCAAAAAAGATATTTAACAAATTCTCACTCGAATGCGCATCTTCATATACGATGTCCTGCAAGGTGTGCAAGAAGCTAACACGCATACTATGATTGCGTGTCAAGCGTGTCGGTCGAGCTGTGGTCTTCTGTTCAAGCATGCATGGATGAATATTGATTAATAACTTCTTTTTCGTGAGTCAAAATGAGTTGCGGTCTTCGGCAACATTCATCATTGAGATCCGAAGAATTCAATTTGACTTTGACCCTATGACTTTATCAAGCGAGGAAATGTACAGACCGATAATCGGGCGAAACAGCCTGCACGCCATATCGAATGATAACGGCCAGCGATGCGTAAATTTCGCAGCCTCCCGTGATATGGTAGTCCGAAGCACCTTCTTCCCCCGCAAAAATATCCACAAAGCTACCTGGAGATCACCTGACCAACAAACAGAAAACCAAATCGACCACGTTCTAATCGACGGTAAATTCTTCTCGGATATAACCAATGTCCGCACATACCGCAGTGCGAATATAGATTCGGATCACTTCTTAGTCGTTGTATGCATGCGCTCAAAACTTTCGACAGTTATCACCACGCGTCGAAGCCGAACGCCGCGGCTCAACATCGAGCAACTTCGTAACGTAGAAGTGGCTCAAGACTACGCGCAGCAGTTAGCAGTGGCCCTACCAACGGAAGAGCAGCTTGGCACAGCTGCACTTGAAGATGGCTGGAGGGACATCCGATCCGCCATAGGTAGTACCTCGGCTACAGCACTAGGCTTCGCGACTCCGAATCACAGAAACGACTGGTACGACGGCGAATGTGAACAGTTGGAAAACGAGAAGAATGCAGCATGGGCGAGAATGCTGCAACACCGTACAGGCAGAACTCAGTCTTCCGGATGAAGAAGCGCCAGCAGGTAGAACGAGATCGCGAAGCGATGGTAGAGCTGTACCGCGCTAAGGACACACGAAAGTTCTACGAGAAGCTGAACCGCTCGCGGAGAGGCTTTGTGCCACAAGCCGACATGTGCCGAGATAATCACGGGAATATTCTCACGAGCGAGCGTGAGGTGGTCGAGAGGTGGCGGCAGCATTACGATGAGCACCTCAATGGCGACGTTGCAAGTACCGAAGGTGGCGTGGTAACGGATCTTGGTGTATGTGCACAGGACGAAAGACTTCCGGCCCCTGACCTCCAAGAGATTGAGGAGGAGGTTTCCGGTTGAAAAACAACAAAGCCGCTGGAGCAGATCAACTACCAAGCGAGCTTCTAAAATACGGTGGAGAAGCACTGGTGAGAGCACTATACTGGGTCATTACCAAGATTTGGGAGGAGGAAGTATTACCGAAGGAATGGATGGAAGGTATCGTGTGTCCCATCTACAAAAAGGGCGACAAGTTGGATTGTGGGAACTACTGCGCGATCACACTACTGAGCGCTGCCTACAAGATACCAGAGCGTTAATGATTAATCATAAATTTAATCATGATTAATGATTAATGATTAAGATTAATCAAAAATCATTAATCATAATCACTAAAATTTCTTATTTAATCATTAATCATTAATCTTAATCACACTGATTTCGCAATTTAATCATTAATCAGTAATCATAATCATAAGAAAAAATAATTAATCAATCATTAATCATTCATCACCAAAAAATGATTCATCATATAAAATATTTGATCCAACTAGAATTGGTCCAAATGCTGTTCTAAGTGTGATTCTTTTTTCAAAAATCTCCCAGACAAAGTAACTTTTACTTTTGAAACTTCAAAAATATTTTTAGCATCAAATACCTTTAAATCATTTAAAGTTTTTGTGATTGATTAATCATGATTAATCATGATTTTTAATCAATGAGCCGTTTTTAATCAATAATCATAATCAATAATCACAGATAAAAACAATTTTAATCATTAATCATAATCTTTAATCATCCTAAAAATCAAATTAATCATTAATCATAATCAATAATCACCGAAATTAGAATTTTAATCATCAATGATTAATCATGATTAAAAATTTTGTTAATCATGAACGCTCTGCAAGATACTCTCTCAAATTTTATGCCGTCGACTATCACCGATTGCAAGAGAGTTCGTGGGGCAATATCAGGCTCGATTTATGGCTGAACGCGCTACAACGGACCAGATGTTCGCCATCCGCCAGGTGTTGCAGAAATGTCGCGAATACAACGTGCCCACACATCACTTGTTCATCGATTTCAAATCGGCGTATGATACAATCGATCGAGAACAGCTATGGCAGATTATGCACGAATACGGATTCCCGGATAAACTGAACCGATTAATCAAGGCGACGATGGATCGAGTGATGTGCGTATTTCGAGTATCAGGGACACACTCGAGTCCCTTCGAATCTCGCAGAGGGTTACAGCAAGGTGATGGTCTATCGTGCTTGCTGTTCAACATTGCGTTAGAAGATGTATTAAGGAGAGCGGGGCTAAACATGAGTGGGACGATTTTCACAAAGTCCATTCAGCTGCTTGGTTTCGCTGATGATATATATATTATAGTTCGTAAATTTGAGACGATGGAGGAAACGTACATCCGACTAAAGAGTGAAGCTAGGCGACTCGGATTAGTCATTAATGTGTCAAAGACAAAGTGCATGATGGCAAAGGGCTCCAGGGAAGAATCACCGCGCTCGCCACCCCGAATTTATATCGACGGTGATGAAATCGAGGTGGTTGAAGAATTCGTGTACTTGGGCTCACTTGTGACCGCCGACAACGACACCAGCAGAGAAATTCAGAGGCGCATTGTGGCAGGAAATCGTGTTTACTTTGGACTCCGCAGAACTCTACGATCGAATAAAGTTAGCCGTAACACGAAGTTAACTATCTACAAAACGCTGATTAGACCAGTGGTTCTCTACACACTATTTTTATTTCGCTGGAAACCAGCAAAGTTTTGCTGGTTTTTGACATGCTGTAAAATCAGCAATCCATCCAGCAAAATATTTCTTGCTGATTTTTCAGTAATGCGTTATGACAGCTTGCTTTGCTGGTCGTTCAGCATTTTTGTCCGAGCTGAAGTCTGGCCGATTTTTTTTTCTTTTCAATCAAAATAATTGATCAGAAATGTTGATTTTCGGTAGCCAACGGTGAGTAGATGCTAGGAGGGCCTTCTGTGTATGTGGCGCATTCCATTTAAATTATGATTCAGAGAAAAAATCCTAGGAAAATTTCAGTTTTCTCGAAGAAATTTTCATCTCCTCCTGCTTGCTTTGTGTTGGAGACAGATGCGCACGAAATGTACCCATGAAAACATTAAGTGTTTGAAAACATTTTTGCTGATGTTTCAGCAATTTCTAATTTAGCTGGCTTTTCAGTTATTGTTACTGAATTTTCGGCAAACTATCGTTTGCTGATACCGTTCCAGCAATTCATTTTGCTGGACGAAAAAATCGAAATTTGGTGTGTATGGGCACGAAACATGGACTCTACGTGCAGAGGACCAACGCGTCCTTGGAGTTTTCGAACGGAAGGTGTTGCGTACCATCTACGGCGGAGTGCAGATGAAATACGGGACTTCGAGAAGGCTAATGAGCCACGAGCTGCATCAGCTGCTGAGAGAACCAACCATCGTCCATACCGCGAAAATCGGGAGGCTACGGTGGGCGGGTCACGTCATCAGGATGTTGGATAGCAACCCGACTAAAATGGTTCTCGAGAGTCATCCGACCGGTACAAGAGGACGTGGAGCGCAGCGAGCTAGGTGGGTCGACCAAGTGGAGGACAATCTGCGGACCCTACGCAGAGTGCGGAACTGGAGACAAACAGCCATGGACCGAGTGGAATGGAGGCGGCTACTATGTACAGCAGTGGCCACCCCGGCCTTAGCCTGATCGGTAAAGTAAGTATCTTGGATTTTAGACCGCCATCTTGAATTTTGAGCCGACATCGTGGAATTTACGGTCTCCAGTGTTGATTTCCGCACAGAATTCGTCAACCTTGCTAAAGGTTACACAAATCGACGCAGTTTGATGTGTCGCGTGATGGGACTTGGTTCTGTTTGATATACGGCCAGTTCTACCGATCACTGAATTGGCCATAACTCCGGAACGCTTTGACCGATCCGGACCATTTTTAATAGCAAACAATGCGATAAAATTCTGGTTCGATTCGAGCTATAATTCGAAAAATCGGGATAGGGAATGGGAAGTGCCTTAAAAGTGAGTGAACTTTTTTGTACACAGTTATACATACACACACATCCATACACACAGACATCATCTCAATTCGTCGAACTGAGTTGACTGGTACATGTGACTTGACCCTCGGAGCCTTCTATCGAAAATTCGTTTTTTGAGTGAACATATACCCTTTCAGTTCACTTAGGTGAACGAGAAAGGCAAAAATATGTTACCAAAAAAATCATTTGACGGTATAGGGTAATTCGCCAATTGTTGAACACTACCCAAATGTTGAACAGTTTTTGAAAATGTTATTATAAATTTAATTTAAGTAGTTTTCCATCAACGTAAACGTATGAACTAGATGCGTATACATGTGTGTCATGATATTGCTCCAATAAAGTTACAAAATTATACATATTTTACGTCAAAAATATTGATTGAAAATTTTGTACCGCTGATGACACGAAAACTGCACAATTCTTAAGATTAATTTTAAGAAATTGCTGTTACAAAATAAGCTTTGCTGGCAAATCGACCACAAATATCTAAGTCACACCATAGTTACAATAACTGGAAGGATGTCCTTAACAGTTTAACATTGTTTAAAATCACATTTTCATTGTAATTTCATTTGAAAAAAATGTTTTTCTTATCACACTATCATTATGCAGCTAAGATCCAATTGTTGAACACTAGCATAACCTACGATGTTAGCATGACTCCCAGATTTTTTTTTCACTCCACCTTTTCCTGGAGCGATCCACGGGTTTTCAAAGTATTTCAAGGTCGTTCCAGGGGTATTCTACGGAGTTGACTGGGTCCCATGGGTCTCCAGGGTTATTTCAGGGGCTTTCGAATGCGTTCTTTTCTTCTGTCATTTTCGCTTCTAGTCAAATCTTTTCAGCCATTTTTTGCATTTGGTTCTGTTTAACACGATTTTCAGTCCAATAGAGCTCTCTTAAAATGGGAAGCAATTCCTTGGGAACGTCCATAAATTACGTCACGCTTTAAGTTTGGGGGGGGGGGGGGGGGGGGGGTGGAGGTGAGAGGAGTTCAGCAAAGTGTGACGACCCTTCCAAAAAATTTAGAAGTCCCATACAAAAAGTGTGACATAGGAGGAGGGGGGGGGGTTTAAATGGACAATTATTGCGTGACGTATTTTATGAACGCTCCCTCATTTAAATGAATTGTCAATCAAATGACTAACTGGGCGCAAAACACGAAAAACCCGGAAAAAATTCCGCCAGAGTGAAAACATATTGGATGTCGGGTCAATGTCGGATCAAATTTTATCAAATGTTGGACCACTGTTGGACCCACATCGGATAACTGTTGAGTCTATGTTGGGTTTGGTGTCCAAAATAAAAACAGGTGAATGATAGGTTTATGTCGGGTTATATACGTCATCAATTACGAACTAAGCTTCAACCGTTCAACAATTAGCGAGAACCGTCCAACATTAGGATGAGCAAGCTTAAGGAAGCGTTCAACATTTGGGTTACAGACTTCCCATACAAATGTTCTATTTTCTCTTAGAAAATGGAATTTAATGGAATACAAATCCAATGGGCAGTATAAGGAATAAGTAGATCTAGACGATCACTGGATATTTTTCACCTAAAGTGGAATTATGCACGGAAAAACAAAGGAAAACAAATATGCCAGTACTAACCGTTCAACAATTGGCGAATTACCCTATTCATTATTCATAAGAGCCAGTAATACTTATAACACATGTATATGATACTGCTATCACTGTCCCATTTTCCTTGAAATGAGTTCAATACTGATTGATTTATTTTATTAATATCTCGCGTTTAATATCATACAGGCGTATCTACAATGATCGATTTCTCTTCATCGATTTTCTCTTCGGATTATTCCGGGAAATACGACCAATATTCTGATAGGGTATTGGTTCCCTTATTAAACATGTGGCTCCCATTTTCATCCTACGATAAACAAAAGATTGAAGCGTTATTTGTTTTGTTTCATATTTTTCTATTTTTTGTTAGAAGTGAGCACGTATGAAAACATAAAAAACGGAATCAATCGGTGCCGTAATCGCTTGTTTTCGAATAGGATTAATATGGGATCGTGAGATTACTGATGGCACACATACCCTATTCTGATATTCTGATCTCTTGGTGTGTTTCGCTGAAGGAGGACTAGGACCAGCATCCAAAACAACAAAAACAATCGAACATGATTTGCCGGTCAAGTTATTGACCAAAAAGAAAATCGATGAAGAGAAATCGATCATTGTAGATACGCCCGTATGATACTGAGCGCGAGATATGTAGGTATAGTCTTGTATAACATGCCTGTCTGGGATATATTATGGAACGCGACCCCTTGTTTGGGAACCCCGGTCAGTTTTAATTATTATTCAGGGGTAGGAAACACATTTTTCACTCACAGCTGAATCTGTTCGTCGTAGTTGATTTTGTTGTAATAAACGGGATCCCGTTCCATGAAGATACGCCTCGTCAGGAAGGGCTTCGGCGGAGCAACGCTATATAGCACAGTAATCTGCCCACGGAACTCTTCCTCGATCATCGGCTCCGATGGGTCCTGCTCTGTGCTGTACTGCCACCGGTCCAGATGACTACAGGTGGCATCCTGATCGACTGACATGCCGCGGATGCCGCCCACTAGGACCACCAGCAACTGCAACGTAAGTAACAGCGGCGGTCGACGTCGTTGCCACGGAAACCGTGGCGCCATCTTAAAATAATGTCTCTAGCGCCTAGTGATGTTGTTTGATGATATTCACTCACACGCACCTCCACTTCCTTCGCGGCGGGTCACTACAGAACGACTTGCGAGTTGCGACTACAGACGGCGGCGATGCTCTCGCGACGGAATCAGAGTACGGACTGAAACGCATCAAGCGCCGCGGTGGCTGCTGTTCTGGGTCTGGGTCTGGTCGGTGGCGGTGGGTTGTCCGACCAGTTTACTACAGCAAGCGGGCGCGACGCGTGTGTGATTCTCATCACGCGTATGCATGCCGACTCGCGAGGCGCGACCCGGCGACGGCGTCGGCACTCACTTGTTCGCACTGACGATGATGCTGAGTTCCGGGAGAGATCGACGCTCGCTGTAGACGGCGACGACGTCGACGGCGATACAGATCAGATCCAGATACAGGCAGATTGTTGTCAACAACCACGCGAGGAGCGCGCGAAAGGTAGCGACGCGGTGACAACGCGTTTGAATATCAAATCGAGCGTGAATCCCACCGCCCCGGCGCGGCGCATTGTTCAATAAAGACAGGTAGCTGAATGGCTCTAGAAGTAGAGGTATTCAAACGGTGAAAAGGCAAACAGAAGCATGAGAAATTGAATTCTAATTTAAATATACGGTGGTCTGCTGAAAGGGAAGAAGCAGCTGAAAGCGGAGGCGAAAGAAAAAGCGAACGCACAAGTTTTTATGCTGATTTGGTGGGCTGGGCAGGGGATTATGCACGCGAATAATGCAGAACAGCAGCGCATTCTTTTGAACGGCTAAACGGTACTACAGCGATGAATCGATTTGGCTGTGGCTTAGGTTTCGTATGGCACAGCTGTGAGAGTTATATAAATTTCTACTTTGGGAGAGAAAACTGGAATAGCTTTTCTTATGATTCATTGAAATACTAACGTTGTTAAGCTTTCTTGTGTCATTGGCGTCATAAGTTTAAGATCAATGACCCTCGTAATTAGGGTTGGTGGGTCTCTCTGGGTTTGTGGCAAATTAATATTATTATAATAGAGTTTTGGCACTTCTCAGCAAAAATTTCTGGAAAATTTCACCTACCCCGGGCAAACGGAATGCCAAAGGGGGTTTGGCTCTGTGGATTTCATTAGCCGGTTTGTTATGCTTATCCTAAAGGCTCCGCTTCGGATGCGGATGTCAGTTGTGATGCTTCAGGAACCGCCTAACTGTACTACAGTTTCCAAGAATCACCGCTTTCAGGATGCTGTTCAGGTCCTTCTTCAATTCCAGCTCGTCTACCCAAGCAACCAAAAGTTCGGATTCCACTTGAAGAACAAACTCAGAAGATCAGCTTTGGTTCAATTCCGGTTTCGTTGACATTGATTCTCCAAAAAGTTACTCATGTATTGTTTATGAACTTGGAAGTACATATACAAGCTTTTGACTTCTCTTTAAAACGACATTGAAGTCGAAAAAAGTTTCAGAAAAAAAATTGACTTTGAACTTTAGGGCAGAGTTCGATCAAATTTTAACAGAACTCAAGTTGAACTTTTGCGTGCCTCTAAAGCTCAAATTTAGTTCAAATGGACATATTGTCGCGCTTATCTTTTATTAGAGTTCTACGACGGTCGTACGCTCGCAAGGCATACCGCCGCATGACAGTCGCAAGGCAAAACAAAAGAAAAAGTGTTCCCGTCAAAAACAAAAGCACGTGGGTTTCGCGAAGTGACAGATGTTTTTGAATGTATTTGTGACGAACGGCAAGAGTGGCTCAGTGGAATGAGTGTTCTTGCTGTCAAACCCCATATAATGGAATCATATACTTTTAAATCTGGTGACGCTGTTATGATTAGTGACTGTCGCGCTTGTATCCGAAGCCAGAGGCAGATAATCGCCATATTCTGATTTTTTCTTGAGAGGCATAATATAACAACAACTTGAAATGTTCCGTTCCGATCTTGTTTTGAACTTACTACTCAAAGTTAAATATTATTCGTACCAAAAGTGAACTTCACATGAACTTCGGAGACATGACATTCGGATAAGTATTAAACGTACCAAAAGTGAACTTCGGAGACAGCGGATCTCGGAAGAAGTTCACATTCAATAAAATCACTTGACAATCGAGCTCAGCAGCCACATCTTGTTTTAATTTCACAAGTACACTTTGTTTCCCTATTATTTTTCAACGGACTTACTTGAAATCCACGCAAAGAATCCGTATTGTGTGGCTCAAAGGCTGCCCTTGCAGCGAGCAGCTGTTCCATCCAGTGTTCCGGCGGAGTTTTTTTTTCGGCTATGGTAAAAGTCTTCCAGTTTTGCTGGATGTTTTCTATCCTGTCTCACTTGTCGCACCAGCGCACTGGTGGTCGACGCGATCGTAGTCACTGAGAACTTATAATCTTTTCCGAATTACCGACACTGGCACTAATTTGTTGCTTTGCACTTGCCTAAACTTTTTAGTTCGCAGTAAACTGAAAATGTCAAACTGTGTAAGTTCACAAGAAGTTCCACGTAATCTTCTTCCGAACTTTCGGCTTCAAAAAGTTTGTCTCGCAGAGTATTCCAAGTTCAGAGAAGGTTCACACGCGAACCTGATTGAGCACTAATAAATGATATCAGCACATTGAGTGAAATCCCTCAGTGCTTAACAACCCAAACATGGTGTAATGGTTAGACGCCGGCTTTCAACGAGGAGAACTCAAGTTCAAGTCTCAGTAAGTAAAAAACATCAAAAATGTATTTCAAGGTATTAGTCAATTTGGATTCCACATATGCTAATGTCTTTCAATAAAAATAAATACTTTTGAGGACTAAGCGCTTTTTTTTTTAATTTCATTGAAGCTTATTTTTAAGCTGAATAGCGCTCCTTTCAGCGGCACAAGTGTACTTTTTGTGAACTCAAGTTCGGTTAACTACTTAAAAAGTGAGCTGAATAGATCGCTATTCATCTTCCTTCAAATAGCTGATTAAGCCCAATCATGCTGTTTTATCCGAACTTTTGGTTGCTTGGGTAGGGACCTTGGGAGAGATTTAGGGACAATTCCGGTTGCCGAGAGGACAACCGGAACTATACGGACGTCTTCCAAGTGCCACATCTGCTTCAACTCTTGATGTCGCAGTTCAGCTGGTAATCCTCCTGCGCCAGATACAGGGCACTGTAACCGTGGTCAGCTTCACATACAGTGCGATACATTTCATGACGGTTCTGGCTTTCTATGAAATATGCCCGCAACTGCTGGATCTGGGAGACACATAGTGCCTGGATATTGGTGACGCCTCTTCCTCCTACTGCGCGTGGTAGGGTGACTCTCTCGATAGACGACTTTGGATGGCGCATGCGGTGCTTGGTGAACGCCACTCGTACTGCTCGTTCTAACGCCTCGAGGTCAGTCTTGGTCCACTTTACCATCTCAAAGCTGTAGGTCAACAGGGGCACAGTAAACGTGTTGATCGCCTTCACTTTGTTGCCAGCTGACAGAAAGCTCCTCAGAACACAGTTGACACGATGCAAGAACTTGTCCTGCAGTTCCTTCTTGATCGCTGTGTGGCGAATACCTCTCAGTTACAGGAAGCCGAGGTATTTGTACGCTTCGCCTTCAACCATATTCCGAATCTCCTCCTGTTCGTTGACGCGGAAACAGCTGGCGTCCACTACTTGACCCCGGCGAAGATGAACTAACCGACATTTGTCAATTCCAAATTCCATCCGGATGTCGTTGCTGAACACCGTCACAAGCTGCAACAGTTGATGCAGCATCTGTACTGATTCCGCAAACAGCTTCAGGTCGTCCATAAAGAAGGTGTGGGTTATTCATGTACTCCTTCCTCCACTTTTCAGTTGATAGCCATAGTTTGCCGGCTTTTCGGGCCCGTATGAAGTTGATCACCAATATTAACTTCTTTTCTCGATCAGCCTAGATAGCTGTGTAGTGTCGGTAGCGATTGTCTCAATTGGCTAAGAATAACACTACGGACCGCCTGATCCAGTGGTAAGAGTCCACTAAACAGGTGACCCCTAATTCAAGGTGTTATGCGGCTTTGTGCTTACCGTGCCTAGGAATGAATGGGTAGGCGGGTCTAATAAAATCCTTACCGCTTAACGGAGCCTGTGGAGTAATAGGGCGCCCTCCACAGTATTTTGTCCTTACTGCGCTAACCGGAGCAATAGCGCGTGGACCTTGTGTTTCTCCGAGACAATCAGCTGTCCTTCTTTAGTCTCATACTTAAGGCTAAATTAGGGCGGGATTATGAAAATGTTGTTTATTAGTTTAAATTTTCACTTATATGGTTTCGCATTATGCGATTTACACAGTGTATTCTGTGCATCCTCGCCTTTGGCGTTTTCCAATCGAATGTAAACGTCAACGAAGCGTCCTCAATACGGCTTGATGCTGAGTTACTGTGTTGTACGTATGGACGGAAGCTTCTATGCAAGCCCTATACCAATGAATCTGGCGAACTTAATCCACATGTAGGGTAAACAGGTATAATATGCCCCCCTTAAGCAGAAATGATAATATATCTAAATCTGGCGCCTTATTCCATCTAGGGTAGGGCGGGGCAAGATGAGCACCCTAAGGATCACGTTGAATTTATTGGAAGTGATCACAATTTTTCAAAGTACCTCTCAGTAGTTCTTTTCTATATCATGTTTTCTACCATCCATAAACATGGCAGGGTTCAAAATGCACAACAAGGATTATTTTTTTGACTAAACAAAAAAGATGTTTTATGGTCAGTCCGAACATGCTGCGGGGTAATACGAGCACCCCTATGGGGCAAAAATCTTAATATTTTAACAATAAATTGGCCACACAGTGATTGATATAGTAAATCTTATTCATAGCTATGGTATCACGTTCTAAAATGATCAGTTTCTTTTTCTAATATTGAAAAAAAAATGTAGTTATAATAATTTATACAAAATGACCCGAAAAACAATAAACGATTATTAAGTGGCTTATTTTTTAAAATTTACGCAACCAAATAGTTGTAGAGGACACGGAAACTTGTGTTCGACAAAGTTCGGCCCTATTGACTGGATTACAATAATTTCAAAATATCAGGGGTGCTCAACTTGCCCCACTGTAGGGTAATAACTTAAAAATAGAATAAATTTTCATGTTTGTTTTTAGAAAATATTTCCTAATGTTAGTTAAAATGCTTTGCAGTAAGTTAGTAATGTTGGCTGATAACCAGAATTACGGTAAAAAAATATATTGTGACATAAAAACCTTATTTCATTCTGATGATTTCTTTTAAGAAAATGCTCAAAATCCATGCTATTGACTAATTTTCGATATTTTTCAATTAGTTCGTTATGAAGTACCTTATATCAGGTTCACAAACAAGATGAACTTTATTCTAATGGATTATGAAGCTGTTTGGACAAAAATCACCATAAAAGTAGTAAAACAGAGGGGTGCTCATCTTGCCCCGGGTGGCCATCTTGCCCCGTCCTACCCTATTGTCCACTGCAAATAGTTGTTCCTAAAGTCAGTGAAGTGTTGCATGCGAACTTTGCCTTTGGAGGGGCGGCTGTGGAAGCCTTGAAACGTTTTCCGAAAACGTTTCAAAACAAACGGGGCAATACGCCCCATCAACAGAAAAACGTCCAGCCCCGTGATAAAATTGTCCCAGGGGATAATTCCACCACATGCTTATCCTAGGAGGGTCTTTTAACAAGTGTTTAACTGCATAAAAGTGGCGAAATAACACAAGCGGACAGAACCGGCTTTGTTTAAAATGAAGTCAGCTTACAAGAGGTAAAATATTACGCCAAAAGCCTCGATTTCAGACTTTTTGATATTTTTATTGCTTTTCTGCACCAATCAACTAACGGACCAGCTTGATGGCAAATATTCTTCAATATTTAGGATTTCTAATCGATCACGCATGCGAAAAGGGCTTGAATCGCTAGAAAATGAAGTGGGGCGTTTTGCCCCGGTGGGGCGCATTATACCCTTTTACCCTATACGCTGTGCGAGCAGTTTCTGTGCCACGAAGTCATAGCTCTTTTCTCGGCTCATACCTATGTAACCACTAACTGAATAACTTCTTGAGAAGGCGCCTATTCAGCCTTTTCGCAGTTGTCATGAGTGGTTGGATTTAATAAAAAATGTAGGGTATGCGTGCGTGTGCTGTTTTATAACTTGATGGTGGCATGATGGCTCACCTCATGGAGTTCCTTCTGGGATTCCACAAGAATTCTTCCCGGGACTACCCTTGTGGTTTCTCTACAAGTTTGTTCCAGAAATTTCTTCTGGGATTCCGTAAGTTCTTAAGGAGATTCTTCCGGAAGTTTATTTAGGATTCCTTCAGAAGTTCCCTCTAGGGTTTTCCAGGAGTTTTTTTTTTCTGAGGTTTAGAGGTTTCGTCTGGGGTTCCATCAAAAGCTCCTGACAGGATTGTTCCAGAAAGTTCCTCGAGGTTCTTCCAGAGATTGTTGGATTTCTGTAGAAATTAATTCCAAGATTCCTTCAGCATTACTCCTTCTAGGATTACCTTAGTATTGTTTTCCTGAAACTCTTCCAGGTATTCCTTCCATTGTTTCTCGACAAACTTATTCCAGAATCCCTCTAGGATTTATGTAATAATTCAGGAAGCTATAACTAATTGCCCTTTCCTGTGCTTATTCAAGGAAATCCTACAAGAACTATATGAAGACTTCCATAAACAAAATTCATAATAAACCCCAGGAGGATTACCATTACAAACATCTGAAAGAATTCCAGAAGGGTCTGTCGGAATTCCTGACGGAGCTCTTGGTAGAAACCAAAAAAGAGTCCCTAGATGATTCCTGGAAAGAGTTCTCGAAGAAATCCCGGAATCAGTTCTGAAAGAATTCCTAGAAGAAGCTCTAAGGGGAATCCCAGAAGAAGTTCCTGAAAAGTAATTACTGACAGTCACCCAGAAGAAATTCCTGGAGGAATCCCGCAAGGAATTTCCGAAAGAATCCTGGAAAAATCCCAGAAAGATTACCTGGTGAAATTATTGCAGCAATCCCAGAAAAAATACTTGAATCAGAAGTAGCTACCGAAAAAAAAAAACGGAAGAAGTTCCTGGAGGGATCTCGGAGAAGCTTTAAGAGGAATACTGAATGAAGTTCTTGTCAGGGATCTTGTAGGGTTTCTGGAAGGGTTTCAGAAGGAATTCCTGAATAATTCCCAGAACATACTCCAGGAAGAATCTCGTATGAAATTCCAGGAATAAATCCTTACGGATTGTTGCAAGGAGTTTTTGAAGGAATCTCGGTAAGAATTTCTGATACAATTTCCGAAAGAACTCCTAAAGAAATTCTGGATGAAGTTGCTAGAATTTCCAGGATTACCATCAGGAAGCCCAAAAAATAAATCCACAGACATCCTAAAAGAAACTATTCAGAGAATCTCGGATGAAATTCCTGGAGGATTCCGGGGCCTCCTTGAGAAATTCTGGAAGAAATCCCTTGAAGTCCGAAACGTAAACAAGAAGGTCACAAAACGTCAAAAATTTAGAAAACAATTCTTTAGCAACCGCGGCTTGCATTGCCCTATAGGCTGTACCAATTCAGTTGTTTCTGGGGGAACCCAAATCGTGTGATTCGGGGATAGACATTTCGCTTTCTCGCTTGATTTAGGCATTTCTTCAAGTTTCAAGTTTCTTTCAGTTCCTCTAGGTGTTGGTTCCGAGATTTCTCCAGGAATTCTTTCTGGGATTCCTTAGGGATTCTTCCAGGAGTTTTTCTGCGATTCCTAATAAGATTCCAGGGTCTCTTTCAGAGATTTCTTCCGAAACTTCACCAAGAATTGCTTCTGTAATACTTTCAGGACTTCCAGGATTTCTTCGGGAATTTCTTCCAGAATACCTGCAGGAATTTCATTCCGGTATTTCTCCACGAATTCATTCCAAGATTCCTCCAGAAATTCATTCCGAGATTCCTACAGGAATTCTTTCTAAGATTCATCAAGTAATTTTTCCTTGAATTCCTCCAAGAGTCCCGGGATTCCTCCAAGATCTCCGCGATACCTCTAGGAATGCCTTCTAGTAAAAAACTTAAACTCTTGGAGGAGTCCTAGAAGGAGCAATGTTCAGAAGATTTTGAAAATATCACGGCAATGGATAATGTAGGAGAAAATACATCTAGCATGTTTCTATAACAAGATGTAACTGATCTAGATCGATTTAGTTATATCTAGACCAGTTTGGATGGTTCTAAAAGATAACTCAAATAAAATCAATATAAAATCCCAGAGACGAGATGCCTCTACGAAGCATCCCCAGAGAACAAGAAGATTTTTCCAATAAAGATAGGATCCCAAACATGCAAAATTACGTAATTAATAAACGGACCCTTAGACCACATGTCATTTTTTGGCAATCCTGACGTTCAAGAAATAACATTCTTTGATTTGACAATGAAATTTGAAAAAAAAATATTTTTGATTCGATAGTACGTACGTTTTGATATGAGCCACGTGCAGTGTTTCCGGGGTAACCCGCCGGGTCATTACGCCTTAGAGTACCAGCGAGAAGGTAAAATGGAACCGCAAGGATACCGGAGAGGTGGACAACAAGCACCGGCGAAGACGAATCCGATATGCCGACGTGCATTCCGTACTTGGAAGGGAAACATCAACGTCAACCATTCAGATTCAAAGTGGCCAGGGCAGCAGATGTGCTGGAACTCGTTCACAGTCGCTCGTCCATCGTCGCTTTGATCAGTTTAATGATCTTTCTGGAGAATCCGTTCTCGTCCATGATTTTCCATAGTTCTCTGCGGTCGTTACCATCGCATACCACCGACTTGACGTCGCGTCGTTGAACAGGTGGGGCGTTGGGACCTGGTATTCGCGACATTTCTGGACGATTTGTCGCACAGTGATGATCTGATCCGTTTGACCAAAATTTGACCGTAATGTCAACATTGGCGAAACAAAGAAGTTGTCTCTACGCTGTAGAATTTGTAGTTCAGTCTTTGCTTTTTCATGACCATTTATGACATGAATAATTATTAGGCCAGTACACAGGATGAAGCATTTGACCAAAAAGAAACCAATGCTCTAACATCTTGTTTGTTTCATTAGTGTCAAACAGATGTTTTTTTCTTGAGTTCATTTGTCAAATATCTGATCCTGTGTAATTAAAACCTTACGTTTGAATGAACACCTTTTTCATTCCTGTTCGGGTCCATCACTGTGGCCAGTACTATTGTGAAATTGCCCGTATCCGTATTAGTGTATGTTGCATTACTCCATTGCAAATTAAGGGCAAAAATATAGATTTTGCTACAGTCTTCGTTTTGTTTTCTTAGAACCTTCAGAAGCTATTACATTTGATAATAAGGTCGCACTATTTTCAAGGAATCCTCGAATGATTTCCAAAAGTAATCCAGGAGGAACCTTAAAGAATCTCCTGGAAGAATCCATGAAGAAACTGCTGGAACAATCCTTGCAAGAACTGCTGTATGAAACCCTTAAGGAACTTCTGCTGAAATCACTGATATGTAGTTCAACAATCTCTCTTAGAGAGATAACTGGAAAAAAACTTATGGAGAATTCCCCAAAAGAATTAAAGCAGGAATCCCCGGAGGAATTTGAGAAGGAATCACCAATGGAATTTTGGGAGTATACCTGGAAGGAGTTCCAGGAGGAATGCTCGTAGCAATTCCATGAGGGAGCCCTGAAAGAATTCCAGAAGAAATTCCCGCAAAATTTGCATAAGGAAATCCCGAAAGATTTCCAGAACGAATTCCAAGCAAATTCCAGCAGTAATCCCCAAAGAAATCCCAACAGGAATTCCCAAAGGGTTTCCAGAAAGAATCCTCGGAAGTATTCCAGTGGGAATTTCAAAGTGAATTCGAAAAAGAATCCCTAAAGGATTTCTAAGAGGAGTCAACGAAAAATATCCAAGAGGAATCTCTGAAGTAATTCCAAAGGAAATCCCTGAGGGATTTCTAGGAGGAATTGCCGAAAGAATTCCAAGAGGAAACCTCGAAGGAATTCTAGGAGAAATCTCCGAAGAAATTTGAAGTGAAACCCCAAAAGGAATTCTAGGAGGAAACCTCAAAGCAATTCCAGGAGAAATCTCTGGAAAAAATCAGGAAGAATCCTCGTTAAAGTCCAGGAGGAATCCCTGAAAAAAGTGCAGGAGGAATCCCCGGAGAAATTTTAGGAGGAATCCTCGAAGAAAATTCAGGAGAAATCCTCGAAGAAATTCCAGAAGGAATGGCAGGAGAAATCTCCAAACGAAGTCCAGGAGGTATACCCGACAGAATTCCAGAAGAAATTCCTACAGGAATCCCAGGGGGAACCCATTTAAGGAATTTCTAGAGGAATCTCCGAAGGAACTCCAAGCGGAATCCTCGAAGGAGTTTCAAGAGGAAATCCCGAAGGAAGTACAGGAGGAATCCCTGAAGAAAGAACTCTGTGAAGAATTCCCGCAGGAATTCCAAGAGAAAATCCAGAAAGAATACCTGCGCGTATGTCAAAGGAGTCCAAGCAGTACATCAAAGAAATTCCAGCAAAAATCCTTAAAATAATTTCAGTGGGAATTTCAAGGAGGATTCAAGAAATAATCCACAAAGAATTATGAGGACGAACCAACGAAATATACCCAAGAGGAATCTCTGAATAAATTCCGGGAGAAATTCCTAAAAAAAATCTTAAAGGACCGAAGGAATTCCAAGATGAATCCCCGTAAAAAATCCAGGGGAACTCAGAAAGAAGGAATCCCGAAGGATAGGAGGACTCACCGAAAGAAACCCCGAAGAAATTCTAGGAGGAATTCCATGAGGAATCTCCGAAGAATTTGGAAGTGAAAGCTCCAAAGGATTTCCAAGAGGAAACTTTGAAGAAATTACAGGAGAAATCCCAGAAGCAACTCTAGGAAGAATCTCTGTAGGAATTCTAGGAGGAATCCCCGAAGGTTTTCAAACCGAAATCCTCGTTGGATTTCCAAGAGGAATCCCCATAGGAACTCCAGGAGTAATTTCTGATGAAATTTCTGAAGGAATCCCGAAGGAACTTTAGAAGGAATCTCCAAATTAATTCCAGGAGGAATCCCGAATGAATTTTAGAAGAAATGATCGAAGGAATTCCAGGAGGACTGCTGGAGGAATTCCATGAGGAAATCCAGGAGGAATTTCCGAAGGAGTTCTAAGAGAAATTATCAAAGAAATTCCAGGAGGAAACCCTGGAGAAATTCCAGGGGAACTCCAAGACGGAGTATCAAATGAAAACTCTGAAAGAAAATCTGGTGGAATCCATGATGTAAGTCTAGGACGAATCCTCGAAGGATTTCCAGAAGAAATCTCCAAAGGAATTTCAGGAAGATTTCCTGAAGGAACTCTAGGAGAAGGAATCCTTGAAGGAAGTCAAGGAAGAAACCCTGAAGGAAATCTAAGAAGAATCCCCGTAGGAATTCCAAGAGGAATCTTCGAAATAATTCCAGGAGGAATTTCCGAATGATTTCTTCGAAGAATCTCCAAATAAATTCCAGGAGGAATTCCCGTAGGAATTTCAGGAGGAATGCTCGGAGGTAGTCCATGTGGAACCCCTGAAGTAAGTACAAGAGGAATCCCCGAAGAAATTACAGGGAAAATTGCTGCAGGAATGCCAGGGGGAATCCCTGAAAGAATTCCGGTAGCAATTCCAGAAGGAAATGCTTGAAGGATTCTTGTAGAAACTCCATGAGAGATCCCTAAATAATATCCTGGAGATATGCCTGATTATATTCCTAAGGAAATTCTCGAAGGAACTTTAACAAGATTCCCTGAAAGAACTCCTGTAAGAAATCTCTGATATAACTCCTGGTGCATTCGTAAGTCCTCCTGGAAAAATCTCAGAAAGAATCCCAAGAGCGATCCCTTGAAGAACTCATGGATGAATTCCTAAATGAACTTCTCGAGGAATCCCCTAAGGTTATCCTGAAGGATTCTGAATGAACTTCTGAAGGAATCCCTGAAGAAATTCAGGAGGAATCTCTCAAGAAACATCTTCATGAATCCCGGAAACTCCTGGAGGAATCTATGAAGGAACTATTGGACTTATTTCTGTAAGAACTCCTGTATGAATGTCTAAAAAAGCTTAATAAAATAGCTGTATTCGAATTTTGTCAAGACTAGATTTCGAATGTCAAGACTAGATAAGCTATTTCAAAGTTAAATTCTATCGCAGTCGAATCCAAAAATCGTGAATTGCTGTTCGACAGACCAACACTGGACGAAAAATCAGCAATATTTGAGTCTCTGAGGAAGGTACCAAATGTAACCGAAACGTCGGACAAGATTTAATAATAGCTGTATTTGAAATTTATCAAGACTGGAAAAGGCATTACAACGTAAAATTTCTAAAGGATCTTCAAAAGGAATCCCTGCAGGAACTCCTAGACTATGTCTAGGACCTTCTTCCTGAATGAATTTCTAACGGAACTCTTGATCTATGAATCTCCTGAAAGAATCTCTGAAGAGACTTCTGAAAGAATACCCGAGCGAACTTCTGTTGAAATAGCTTAAAGAACCTCTGAAGGAATTCCTAATGAACACCTGGAGGCATTCCTGAATCCTCCTGCAATTGTTGAGGAGATCCCTGAAGGAACTCCTGAAGAGGTCACCGAATGAACTTCTGGAGCATTCCTTGAAAGAACTACTGTACTGCATGGATCCTTGAAAATGCCCATGAATTAACCTATGGAGGAACTTCTGTAGGAATATCTGAAGGAACTCCTAGATAAATCCCCAAAAGAACTCCTGAAAGAATTTTTGAAAAATTTCCATGAGGCATACCGAGAGGAATCCCTGAAGGAATTTCAGGAGGGATTGTTGAAAAATTTCCAGGAAAGATTTCCTGAAGGAACCCTTGATGGAACTCCTGGAGTGATTTCTGAAGAACACAGAACGCCAGGAGAAACCCGTTGTTGGAATTCTAGAGGAATTCTTGAGAGATCTCCTGGAGGAAACTCTGAAGAAACTATTGGACTAATTACTGAAGAAACTCCTGTATGTATTCCTGAAGGAATTTCCGAAGATATCCCTGATGAAACTCTCTGGCTAATCTCTGAAAGACCTCCTATTGGATCCCCTGATGAATCTTCTGGATGAATCTCGGATGTATTTCTAGGAGGAATCCCTGAAACCTCCCGAAAAAAAATCTGATCGTACTCCTGTCGAGATCTTTTTGATCTTCTAAAAAAAAAGTATGTAAAAACTCCTAGAGGCATCCCTGAATCTCTGAAGGAACCACTGGAGACATCTTTGAAGAAACTCCTGAAGAGATCTCTAAAGGAACTTCTGAAGAATTCTTTGATTGGAATATTAGAGAAATCTTCGAAAGAGTTTTAGTATTTTATCTCAACTTAATGTAAACAACATTTTGTTCGTGCACTAATCATTGGCGTGAAAAATTAAAATCGGCGGCGTGACAAACATCGGCGTATGGCACGCCGCTGATATCACGGTCGGCGTCAGCGTGGGGCAAAAAGTGTCGGCGGCGGCGGCGTGGCGCGGCGGCGCACAGGTCTAATTCCGCATCCGATTGCCCACAGAAGGAGGCACTGGTCGTCACAAGCAGGCGGCGTTACTGGCACTGCATAGCAAGCATTGCACTGCAAGCCGGTGCAACAGACGTAGAGCTGAATTCTGGATTCTGGAGCAGGACGCCATATGTGTCGATCACACTCGTGGCCGAGAAGTCGTCTGAATTCATCTACATGGCCAAAGCAGCGAAGATTCCAGCCGACGTAAGCAGTTTTCGGTCCTCGTTTCAATTTGCAATCTTTCATACAACACAACAGTGTTCATAAATCTTGCCGGGACATGGTGATGGACTCTTATGTTTGCTTTTCTACTACAGTTGTGAAGTAACGAGTAGGGTTCAACACCCGGGGTGCGATTGACACTAATCCCGGTCAATTTGTCAGCAACTTGCTGTATTCTAAAACGTTCAAAGTTAGTCCATAGTTTTTCACAAAAATAGATAAAACGCTTGTTACTTGCTGAAACAGAATATCATAGTTTATTTTTCTTCAATTTTTTCATCAGGATATCATACAATAAATCACATTTTTTTTCCTAATCGAAATTAAACGTCGAATCCCTATCTATGGTCGGATTGTAAACCATTTTTTTACCGATTACCGTCGCTCAAATTCATCAGTTCGATTTCGTTTTCAGCAGCAATCGATTGCGAACTTGCTACATATGTACAAAATATGTTCTACTCTAAGAGAAAAACGACCATTTTTTTGCAATGCTTAGCTCTGTCTCATCCTATGGATTGCAACAATTTAGAGAATTTAAAATAATTACAATAATATACAGAGGGGATTTTTTATTTGTTTAGTTACGTCTAATTTGTGTTTCTATTCATAATTTGTTAAACCTAGGATTTTTTGATGATTTACATGCATTCGTGCATTTCACGTGAGGAGTCGTATATCGTTATCTATATGGCATTACCGCAGTACTGTGCTGTCATCGGCAATTATTGAAGCACCGAGCATTGTTCCCACATTCACGTACATGTGGCGCCCTTGGGTGAAGGAGACGATCGCTAGCGAGAGGCCTAGGCTCTCGCAAGATTCCCGAACAGCTAGACAAAACTGTACTCTCAACAAAAACAAAGAAATTTAACAGGTGGGAGACTAACTTGAGTCGAAGATTTCGGGAGATTGCCCCTTGCACTCTCTGTCTAGTGTTCCAGGTACACGGTCATGACCCCCATCAGTCCGATTCCCAACAGAAGTGCGGCAAACTGCTTGATCGACTCGCGAGGTTCATCTTCGCTCAGCAGATCCGGCAGCACCGTAACCAGGGCAATGTGCAGAAAGCCTCCCGCCGTGAAGGGCATGATCCACGAGGTACGCGCTTCCATAGCCGTGGTTGCCCCACTGCCTCCAATGGCCACCAACGCTCCGATGAGACCAGCTCCGGCCGTCAGTAGCTGTGCCTTGGCGGCATCCCACCGGCTGAATCCGGATCGCAGCAGGATGGCAAAGTCACCCACTTCGTGCGGGATTTCATGCACTGTAAAACAAAAGTCATGAATATATGGAGTCGAAGGATCCGATAGGATTTTTCTAGTTGCACCGAACTACTTACGCAGAATGGCAAACGTGGCCAGCACTCCGTGCCGGAAGGACACCAGAAACGACCCCGCCACCGCCAACCCGTGGGTAAAATTGTCGATCGAATTGGCCAGCAGGTTCAGATAGCCAGCCACCTTCTTCGCGGGTTCCTTCTTCTCCTCTGTCGCTTTCCCCGCCAGGAAGCACCCATTCGGCACGTCCTCGATATCACAGGCACCGCCAGTCTGACCACAGGTCCCAACGAACCCCTCTGGTAGTTTACCTCCGCTCTTTCGCAGCAAACAGGTGGCAATTTCAACGCACTTTGGCTGGGGATTGTTTTCGTCGGCATTCGTGTATCCGGAAAAGATCTTCTCCACAATGGTAAAGATAAGTACGCCGCCAAGCACCCAGAGGCCACTCCGCATCGATGGATGATCGTCTGGAATGGGAAAATGGGATGATTAGGATTAGGTATTTGTCAGTTTGTAGTTTTTTTTTTTAGAGTGACCAGCAGGAGCTGCAGGACAGCTAATAGCAAAGCCTGGACCATTTCCTTACTTTTCCCCTACTAGGACCAATACTAACGATGGACTAAACGATGTCGTCAACTTGGGCAAAGTGTCTAGTAATTAGTATATGGTCGCGTACTAGACCGGTGCTACGACGCGTTCTACTCTACTAGCCCCCGGCGGTGGGTCTAGTCTACTCCGTCAGAGAGTTCCCCGACAAAGGAATGTCTCCCGAAACCGATCGTTGTTCCTCCCGCCAGCTTAGCTGTAGTACAACCATGATCTGAACTACAACAGTCCTGTTAACCATGTTCCACTTTTCTTCGTCGCTGCGACGATATTTTCCACATTTACGTCGACGTCGACTATTGCTGCCATTTCTCCTCGCGGATGCGCGAACCTTGAACAACTGAAGATGACGTGCTCCGGTGTTTTTTCTGTATCCCGACACTCAGGATATATCGGTGAACTGGCATGACCGAATCTGTTCAAGTGCTGCTTAAAGCATCCATGACCAGACAGAAATTATGTCATGTGGAAGTTAACTTCCCCGTGTGCTCTGATGATCCACATCGACAGGTTGGGAATTAGACGATGGGTCCACCTGCCATTCGCAGCGTTATCCCACTGCTGCTGCCACTTGTGTAGTGTGCTGGTTCGCGCTCTCTTCCGAACTTCTCTTGTGCCTCGATCCCTGTAGCATTCGCTATCTTCTTCGAGTAGAAGGCAGATAGGCGTCTGACGAGATGGTTCGATACGCACTCGACACGCGCATCGCCATCAGCCTGGACGTACGGTTCACTTGGGCGCGGTTTCTTCCAGTCCACAGTGGTCCGAATCCACGTTTTAGCAGGAAAAAAATCCGTATCTCTGTTTTCGTTAATTTTAGGCGTTCGGTGTCTTCAGAGAAGTTGTTTGGATTTGTTTGCTGCATCTTTTACAAAAATTTTTGATTAGGGTGGTCCTCGTATTAACTCAAATCTGGAATAGAACTTTTTAATTTTAAGTCATACGCGATCGAGTTCTTCAGCAAAGTTGTAGGCAATGCTATTCCGAGCAATTTTGCCGAATATGCCGTTTATCTAGCTCTTAATTTGAACATAGTAGGTCAATTTTAAGTTTTGACTTAGGGTGAGCCCCCCAAAAATGGTTTTTTCGCAATAACTTTTTTATTTGATTTTTTTCGAAGATGTGAGCTTCGGAGCATTTGAAGAGCAAGTAATAACGCATATTTGTTCTGAACATTGCATGTTGCTAGGTCTTGTCATTCAAATGTTATGGGCAATTTTGACTTAAAAACAACGATGTCTTAAAATGCTTATATCTCATGGAGCTAGTAAAATAAAAAAAGTTCTTTAAGCGGCATTTGGAAGGTCATACATAAAGCCAAATTACAAGCAAAAGCAAATTACAAGAACGTTATTTTTTAAATTGGAATAAATCGACTCCAAAAATCCCCTTAAAAAAATCGAAAAACTACATATAACTTCCGTTCCGTTCTGATTTCCTAGAAAAACATAGCATGTACCCCTAAGAATCTAATTATCAATTTCAAGCTTTTGTTTCGCGTTTTACAAAAAACTCGTGCACGGAAAACTTGTAGGAATGGTAAAAACCTACATTTTTTCCGAAGACAGTTTGACTCTATCTTTAAAATTGTATGAGTTATAAGTAGTTTTTTCAATTTTTGAGTGGGATTTTTGGAGTCGATTTATTCCAAGTTAAAAAATAACGTTCTCGTAATTTTTGCTCCAAATTTGGCTTTATATGTTACCTTCCAAATGCCGCTTAAAGAACTTTTTTTATTTTACCAGCTCCATGAGATATAAACATTTTAAGACATCGTTGTTTTTAAGTCAAAATTGCCCATAACATTTGAATGACAAGACCTAGCAACATGCAATGTTCAGAACAAATATGCGTCATTACTTGTTATTTAAATGCTCCGAAGCTCACATCTTCGAAAAAAATCATATAAAAAAGTTATTGCAAAAAACCCGTTTTTAAGGGGCTCACCCTAAGTCAAAACTTAAAATTGACCTACTATGTTCAAATTAAGAGCTAGATAAACGGCATATTCGGCAAAATTGCTCGGAATAGCATTGCCTACAACTTTGCTGAAGAACTCGATCGCGTATGACTTAAAATTAAAAAGTTCTATTCCAGATTTGAGTTAATACGAGGACCATCCTAATCAAAAAATTTTGTAAAAGATGCAGCAAACAAATTCAAACAACTTCTCTGAAAACACCAAACGCCTAAAATTAACGAAAACAGAGATACGGATTTTTTTCCTGCTAAAACGTGGATTCGGACCATTGTGCAGTCTTTCATGTCGCCGACCACACTGGGGCTGCGATCTGACGATGGATGATGATTAGGTTGTCCCAAAATTGCACATGGTCGAAAAGCTTGGAGGCTCACCCTGCAAATGATGGCCAAGGGTGTTAGAAACAAACTTTTGTATGACGGCAACTTTCAGAAATGACGTTTAGAGGTCGCCCAGGCGAGATTTTTGAAAAATGGCCATTTTTCGTAATAAATTTTATACAAATATTTTTTACCGTACAAAAATTGGCAAAACAGGCTATTTTTATATTTTTTACAGCTTGATATGGATCCAAACTACTTGGGAAATAGTAGTTTACGCAACAAGGTGCAGAATGAAGATTTTTACAGCACGAGTCGTACATTTATCCAACGAGGCTTGCCGAGTTGGATAATTACGACGAGTGCTGTAAAAATCGAGTTCTGCACCGAGTTGTGTACAACGTTTTTTGCACCTTCATAAATTACCACTTGAGGATAGTTTTTAACTAAACTTTTTCATCAGACTGCTCACTGATGTTCATAGCCATGATTAACCCTAAAAGGGATACCTGGGGTCCATTTGGACCCCAGGCGCTTTCAGAGCTCGTCTTTGATGGAACACACTCAGCGAGGTGGCGAAACTGAGGCCATGAAGGTATCCCTTTTAGGGTTAATGAAGTCTGATCATAGCAGGGTAGGGTATTGGTTCCCTTATAAAACATGTGGCTCCCATTTTCATCCTACGAAAAATAAAGGATTGAAGCGCTGTTTGTTTTGTTTCTTATTTTTGTATTTTTTGATAGAAGTGAGCACCCATGAAAACAAAAAGAACGGAATCAATCGGTGCCGTGATCGCTTGTTTTCGAATAGGATGAATATGGGAGCATGAGATTACTGATGGCACACATACCCTATACTGTGCAGTTGTCACAACCTGCGTCCAGAAAGCATCAATAAGTTGATCAAAACTGAGAACAGTGCTGTAATGGTTCATTACGCAACGCAAATCAGTGCTGTAATGAACCATTACAGCACTGTTAATTTGGTGTGGGAAAGTAGGCATTTTCCCGTCAGATTTGCGTGAGGTAAAATGGCCTATTACGATGAGAAGTTGCAAAAAATAATTAACGACATGTTTCGCAGGTAACTTTTTGATACTGAATTTTTGAATTTACTAAAATTTGTCAATTTTTGATATACTGTGCCTTTTACCCATCATAAAAAGTATCTGAACCTAATGCTAATTTAAAAAAAAATTCCATAAAAACATAGGAAATTTTATGAGGAAAAACTTTGCCGAAGACAGCATTGCGTTTTTTCCATCCGTTTTAGAGTTATTCACGATTTACTATTTGGTGAAAGACGGGCTTGGTGGTCTAGTGGCTACCGCTTCTGATTCGTATGCAGAAGGTCATGGGTTCAATCCCTGGCCCGTCCCTTTTCATCCTACTTTGTATCTTTCTATCCACTTCCTCTCACTCTCTCTCTCTCTCTCTCTCTCTTCTCTACATATACAACTCATGTATATTCATATGTTCATAGCCATCGCTAGAACCAGAAACGAATTGGAAAAAAGTCGTTTCCCTCCCTTCCAATTTCCACTCACAGCACAGTGTATATATAACGCCTACAAGTTATGCAACCAAAGCGTGCTGTGCCGCTTGACCTTATTCACCTCATTCACCACACAATCTATCACCTTACGAACACTATAAATGATCCCCTATCCATGGATCGCATCACCGACCCAACGGTGACTCCCAGATCTCCCATCCTTTCCGTCTAACAAATACCCCAGTCCGTGCTGGTTGTGGGGATGCAGAGGTGATCTCGGTCTTTAGTAGCAACAACCAGCACACTCTAACATTCCTTTCCCTTCCCAACTGACTATAGGAACGTGGCCGGCGCCGGTATTGATACAAAATGTATGAGCTGCTAGAATTGCACTTTGAGAATAAATGGAGTGTCCCAGCCCTTAAGGACTGTTCATTAAAGAAAGTGGACATCTGTTTACCAATAGTTTAGAGTTAAAACTAAACAAAAAAAATGTGAATTTTTGCTCAGTGTGTAAAATCATTGTTCACTTCGGCAACACACTCAAAAAAAACGGAAAAAAAAGTAAGAAATTTCGAGCGATAGGTCGTATTAGCTTTGAGACTAGCAGATTAATTCTGCACAAATGGTGTTCCAAAAAGTTGTCGTTTCGAGAATTGGCTTACTAATACACTTCCGGGACCGCAATGTTTTAACGCTAAGCAGGGGACAGATTTGCCGGATGATGTAGGGTACATCAGAACTGAAAAATTTTGGAAAAAGTTTTTGGTGCAGAAAGGAATGCATCAAAAAACGACTTCTACCCATCTACCGAAAACATACGGATCCTCTTTTGTTTTAGGCGGATCTGGCATCCACATATTACGCTTCTTCTACACTAGAGATGCTCATGACGGAAAAAGTCGATTTTGACGAAAAATGGCAAAATCCACAAAACTTCTCTGAACAGCGTCATGTGGAAAAATACCGGACAATAATTAAGCGGCATCTCAAGAAAGATGGAAGAGAAGCAAGCTCTGTTGATTTTGTCTGCGGCACAACGAAAAGTTACGGAGAAAGTTGTGCAGAATCTTATGGGAGGTATCAAGAGGAAAGTCCGAGCGTTCTTCCGAAAAGCGAAGTAAATGTTCAAACTCACGTGAATTCGGCCACATGTATGTTAATTGTCATTTATAAAAAATAAACTTTTGAATTTGTTCGAAAATACATATTTTCTATTGAAAAGCAGGTGTCCACTTTCTTTAATGAACAGTCCTTATTCATTTGGATCTCAGTGCAATTGGTACCAGCTCAGATCAATAACGGAGTAGCAACCATTGACATGTATAGTCAGATTTGATCGTTATTTGAGCGTTATTCACGATTTACTATTTGGTGAAATTGGGATTTTTAGGTATTTAAAAAAAATCACAATAGAACTGCCCAAAAAGTTTTGGCATACAAAGTAAAAAATCACGTATGCTCATCAAGTTTTTGTTTTGATTGTGTTTAGGAATTATGGTGGCATCATTTATTGAATTTTTGTTTCCGTTGACAAATCCATTTTCTTTGATAAAGGTACCTACTAGCGAGAAACTTTATCATTAGGTACCATTTTAAGATGCCTAAGGTGGTACATTCCGCCAAACATGCCGATTTTATTTTTCAATCGTTCAAAAACATGAATAAAACGTTCTAGTAGTTCTTATAATTTTGATCAACATATAGGACTATAAAAATGACGTCATTTGTTTATATCCAAAACTGTTGTTTACCAATAATAGCCTACCTTGTCTTATTGTATGCCGTGTATGTGTTATGGAAATCAAATTGTTCTAACCTTGTATAACATTACGTCAACTCACTGGTTCATCTCATCCCACCCGCTTCAATTTGCCTCGGTGTATCTTATTTTCGGTGTTGATAAGATAGTTCAAGTCAGTAAATGTCAAAAAAGACATGCTCTGTTTTTTAGAATGTCTGGAATTGGAATAAATATTGGTATTCTTACGTGAGATGTTCGTAATCGCGATTTCAATTTGGTATGGATCAACGTATTCATCGTTATTCACTTTGCCACTGTTTCCTGGGATGTTTCACTGGTCAAGGACTCATACGTCTTCGTGTAGAAAAATAATTGAGAATATCGACAAGAAAGTAAGATAAACGCAAAAATATAGCTCAACATTTTGTGGAGAATATCCTTAAAAATCAATAGGCTTTACGAAGCTTGTCAAAAGAGCTAGCTTTTTTTCAATCTTTGCTAGTTAATTTCTATATGGAGGGATAGAATAACAAAAAACAAAAATCAATTAATGATGTCACCATAATTCCATAACACAATCAAGACAAAAACTTGTTGAGCATACGTGATTTTTTCGAAGGCTTTACGGGGCCAATAGAACCATTTTTCATTTTGAATTAGACAGACTAACAGAATCACAGCCACTCTGTGACTCTTGAATACCACACATTTTTTTCTTCTCCTTTCCGCGCTTAGTTGACAGCCGCCGTTTACCCCACGTCTCCACTAGACAGAAATGTCTTGCTATTTTGCTGCCAGAAAGAGAAAACGTAACAGAAATGATCAACACCGCTGCTTTCCATGCAAACGGGCCAAGAGGTCTTGTCTTTTTTCGAAATTTTGGAGCAACATTTGAAAAGGGCATACAAGCATTGGTAAACAATAACTTTACACGTCGCTCCTGATCCCCCATCAGCTTATTCACACAAACTAAGACCGTTATCAGATAGAGCAAACATCGATCTTTAGGATAACGGTGTTCATTTGCGTGGGTGGGCTGCTGTTAGGCCATGCGAAGCGTTTTCGAAAAAAAAACACAAGACCTCTTGGGCCCTTTTCAAATGTTGCTCCAGAATTGATCTCATATACTGCCGTGCAGGGGCGTACAATTTCGTTTCAATGATACACTTTCATGCAACATTTGAATGAGTCACTTCAAGTGTTTCATACATTTTTCTAATGACTCGGTCGTTAAAAAAAAACTTTTCCACTCATCGTAGCACTCGGTAGTCTCCCACCCGGTCGCATTGCTTGTGCTTCACCCGTCAGAGCATTAGTGTCTCACTGGTGCGCGCTAGTCTCTCAATGGTTACGGGCGCCGGTTAATTGGATTTAAGTGGTCGAATTTGTTATCCTCTTTCATAAAACATAATTATCATTCTATTGGCGTGCACCACTATTTAAAAATGTGGTTTAAATAGTGTTTTTAGCATGTTGAAGTATTTTAAGGTGAAACGGGACGCCGTGTTATTTTTCCTATCTTGCCTCTCTTTCTAACAATTTGCCTCGCGATTTTGAAGATGGTAATCTCGAGTTCTATCGCACTGAAGATGCTGAAAAACAATCAGCATATGCACTGCAAGTGAGCATACACAGTGATAGATTTTTGTTGCAAAATATGAAGTAGAATCTGAGATTATCATCTTAGTAGCAACAGAGCAATGGCGGATATTTCCCCGACCGTCCCGTCCGCCCTTAATGACTCATAAATGAAACGAAAATCCAAGTGTATCATCCCATGTTTCATACACACTTGTTTCTGTAGCAGCAACGAACGAGTGTGTTGCTGGGTGAGAGATGAAGCATCACAGCAGTCCATTCGCATGGGAAACGATTTGCTACAGTCGTCGTACGTCATGTTTTCCTTTCGAAATTGCACGACCCTGCTGCCGTGAATCGCATATCAGTCCCATCTTTGCTGGATTTCCTATGCAAATGGGACAGATATGCGATTCAGGACAGTATAGGGCACCGCACTGTTTTGATTTTGTATGGGATTTTGACGTTTCTTGGCCTTGTTGTTTACAAAATCTCAATGAGAGCGAAAGAGAAGGAGATAATTTCATGCAGTGCCCTATAGGGCACTGCACTGTTTTGATTTTGTATGGGATTTTGACATTTCCTGGCCTTGTTGTTTACAAAATCTCAATGAGAGCGAAAGAGAGGGAGAGAACTTCGTGCAGAGCCCTATAGTGAAGATGAGCTATCGGTCTCACCGTCATCGTTGTCGTCACCTTCATTCGTGCTCTGTTGGTCTACTTGGTCGGCTTGATTTGTAGGTACGCTATTGTTTTCGCGTTCGATGAGCGCACGCTTACTTCTCGCCACTATTTCGATGAATGTTTCAGGGAGGGGATGGGGACGATTGACTGCTGCACATCGGTGGGAAATCGCCATCGGAGATTTTTTTTTTCGTTTGATTGAGGGGGAGCCGCCACTGTTGCTGCTGCTGTTGTTGTTCTTGTTTCGGGTACGGTTTCTTCCAAGCACCTCTGCTTGGGATGAACCGGCCTGGAGCACCGCCTACAAGTTCGAATTTGGTTCAAGTGCTCCACATAGCAAATCTCGTCGGCTATTGTGAGATATGAATGGATCGGTTTTTTGATCCTCATCAATAGCACTCGAACCCCGTTCGGTATACCGTTTGTTTTGTTTGTTTTGTTTGTATGAAAAACACATCCCCGTACTTCATCATGAAGTTAGCGACGGTGGTGTGGGGGACAGAAGGGGGCAGGTCATGTACTCGTACAGACACCGCTTCGCTGTCCACATACACCAGGATTTTGAACTGCTTGTCCTTCCAAAGAAAAGTCCGTTTGATATTGTGCACTTTTTCATAGCGCAGCGCCGTATCATGGTCTACCATTTCGATGTATACACAGTTACGCGTGTTGTGTAACTGGATACTTTGAACATCCGGAAGATTTAACTTGAGATCATTTTGAAAAAAACTGCTCAACTTTTCGCACGTCGGATCGCCCGGGAACTACACTTAAATCAACGATTAATGTGTTTTTGCGAAAACTACTCATTTTACCGAATCAAAGCACGGGGGATGGTGAAAGCGTCTGGAGGCTACGAGTGCAGACTGTCAACTGGTTGAGGTTGATTTGGATTACCTCCTTTGGGACTTAGTTGCACTCACTTGCTTGAAGGTCGGGTATCTTCGGCCACCAGTAGGATGATAACTGTTCTCTGTGTTTGCGCAGATGAGGCACTTCGGGGGCTTCCTGCAATCCTGAGCTTTGTGGCCTTCCTCACCACACCTTCTGCATAGTTTGCTTCTGTCAGGCCCTTTGCATATTGTGTTTAAGAGGCCCCCGCGGAACCTGTTACAGGTGTTCTGAAGCGGCCACATCAGTTGATACATACTTCGGTCAATTTTTCCTGCCCCATTCTCTCGAAATCATGACGATAGATACGGCACGGCATGTTTTGCTTGCAAACCAGAAATGTCTCCGATGACACCCCCGTGGAACCTGTGCTAGATGGTCCGGGGTGGCCATATTAGTTGATACAGACCTAAGTCTATCGTTTCTGACTCAATCTTTCGAAATTATGAAGTTTGATATGTCGCACGGCATATTTAGGTTGAAAACCAGAAGTGTCCCCAATGAGACCCCGCGGAACCTGTCACGGGGATCCGGATGAGTCTACTTATTCAAATCTGGTTATCGCAGTTGCGTTTCACTGTTTGCAATAAAAATTTTGCTGAAAATCGATGACTCAAACACAATAACACACGAAATAATCTCTTTTAGCTATTTTGGCAACCCCCAGACCCCAGCACAATCCGGAATATCCTCAGAATGGTTGTAGATATTGCATGGCCACTTCAGTATTATAAACTAGCTCCAATTTATGATCGATTGAGGGCGACTTCGAAGAAATCGGATGAAAATTGACGAAATGCTAGCATTTTGAAAATGGGTTGTCGGGGGCGGGTACGTGAAGGTTAATACAGTCGGTGACAATAGTTAGTAATCGAATGCTGTTTTTTTCATACAAAATGCTCTAGTTTGGAACAGTGATCCAATTCAGCTGAATTATTGACCACGATCTACAAATTACGTGAATTTTAGTATGACAGAATTTCATTGTGTTCTGGATTGTGGTCAAAAAGTTTCAGAGGGTGGTTCAAAGACAAAAATAAGTAACCTAACAAAATCGAAAATTTCTAAGGTTATTGACGGTTTCCCCCCTTATCGAACGCGACGATTTGAATCCGTCGCGGATGAAACCGTCGCCAGAGTCGTCGCAGCAATCATCAGGCGGGAGTCTGACGTTTCTCCGATCTCACTAACACTAACAGCAGCAGAGGTGGTGCATGGTTCATTGCAATGATTCAGAAATGCCGACTGGAAGTTGGCAGCACGTATCGTTATGAAAGCAACATACTATACTTACTTTTGTCTTCATATAACCTTCTGAAATTTTTTTGCTCCCCGTCGGAATGGAATGAAATCCCGTCAAACTAAAACTCACGTATGTGTAGATCGTGGTCAAAAATTCAGCTAAATTGGATCACTGTAAGCTGAGATACAAGGTTCCAAACTAGAGCATATTGTATGGAAAAACAGCATTCGTTTACTAACTTTTGTCACACTTACAGTTGTAAGAAGGATTCTGTTCACCATAGGTGGGTTAAATTGGGGTTTTGTAGGTAGAGTGACTAGGTGGAGCTGCAGGACAGCTAATAGCAAAGCCTGGACCCTTTCCCAAATTTCCCCTTACTAGGCTAGGACCAATACTAACGATGGACTATACGATGTCGTCAACTTCAGCAAAGTGTGTAGTAATTAGTATTGGGTCGTAGTAGTTTTTTTTTTAAATACTGGGTTTTAACCTGGAGTTTAAAAACACTTCCATGTGTCTCGGTCACCTAAAACCCCAGCTTGTGACATTTCCCAAAAGTGAAATGTAAATCCGGATTTTTCGTAGGTACACTTACCAGTTCCACCAGACGACACATCACTGCTCCAGGCCTCGGGCAGCAAATGCAGAAACACATCCCCCAGCAGACCACCGACGGCGAAGCTTAGCAGAACTTTGAGTGTCTTCGATTCGGCGGCTGAAATGAAAGGCAATCAGATCAGAAATCAGATTAAAGTCGGTAGCGAGGCGAAGCAATATATTTTCTATGATTGGTGGTGTTGATGATGATGCAGATGATGACACTCCGATCGGATGAATTAGGTGGCCAGCTACTGGTTGGTAATAACGGTAATAAATTTGGCACCAAGAGACAATTTCATGGCACCACCGGCAATTAGAGTCGAACTGCAGACCGTTCTTGTGCTCACGTATGATGCGATAACGATCAATCGTGATTCGAGGGCGGGTGAGGATGATTCCTTTTGACGATACCTACTTAACGGAACTTCGGTTGCGCTAGTAGCGAAAGGTTAGTGACACAACACAGCTGGTTTGCGTTGCTGGCCAAGTGCACTTGAAAGAAATGTATGGATTATATGTAGATACTAGTAAAGACAATTTATTGCCGTAGTAGATTGGAAGGGTATAATAACAAATACCCCACTGACAGTGTTGTCTGCTAAATATGGCTCGTTCTTGAAAACATCGTACGAAGCCGGTTTTAAACACTGACTGTTCGTGGAAAATTTTATTGTCATAAATTGTCTGATCAGTATCTTGGATCCATATAGACCCAAGATAGACCACACATTTCGATGATTTCGCACCCACTTTTATATCTCATCATTCTGATTGTTTTATTGCATTATTTGTATTGCAGACAACACTCAAATATCCTGAACAGATTAAATTAAAAAAAAAGTGTACCTAGCAGAATGTATTATTCTGCAAGCTGTCTACAAACGATTCTGTTCGGGCTCGAAAGAAGTTGATCATCAATATTAATTTCTATTCCCGATCAGCCCAGATAGCCGTGTAGTGTCGGTATCATTTCCGTCAACTAGCTATTTTTTTTCTTTATTATAGTGTTTTTTAACTTACACTAGTTCATTGTCAAGTTATGGGTCTCCAGAAGAGTGCGCCAACAAGTAAAGGGTGATCTTTAAGGAATACCTTCCTAGCCCAACAAAGAGGTGTCGCCGATAACATTTGGAGGGAAAGCACTAGGACATTTTCCAATTTGTTATTCTATATACAGTGACGGTCATGATATCCCAAGCAACCAAAAGTTTGGATAAAACAGCATGTTTGGGCTTAATCAGCAATTCGAAGGAAGATGAATAGCGTTCTATACAGCTCACTTTTTAAGTAGTTAACCGAACTTCAGTTCATAAAAAGTACACTTGTGCCGCTTAAAGGAACGCTATTCAGCTTAAAAATAAGCTTCCGTAAAATGAAAAAAGGCGCTTAGTCCTCAAAAGTAATTTTTGATTGAGAGACATTAGCATGTGTGGAATCCTTATTGACTAGTATCTTGAAATACATTGTTGATGTTTTTTACTTACTGAGACTTGAACTCGGGTTCTCCTCGTTGAAAGCCGACGCCTTACCGCTACTCCATATTTGGATTGTTAAGCACTAAGGGATTTTACTCAATGTGCTGATATCATTTATTAGTGCTCAATCAGGTTCGCGTGTGAACTTTCTCTGAACTTGAAATACTCTGCGAGACAAACTTTTTCAAGCCGAAAGTTCGGAAGAAGTTTACGTGGAACTTTTTGTGAACTTACACAGTTTGACATTTTCAGTTTGTTTTGGTCCACAGTTTAGGCAAGTGCAAAGCAATAAATTAGTGCCAGTGTCGGTAATTCTGAAAAGATTATAGGTTTCCAGTGACTACGAACACCGGTGCGCTGGCGCAACAAGTGAGACGGGATGGAAAACATCAGGCAAAACTGGAAGACTTTCGCCGTAGCCGAACAAAACTCCGGCGGAACACTGGGTGGAGCAGTTGCTCGCTGAGAGGACAGCCTTTGAGCCACACAATACGGATTCTTTGCGTGGATTTCAAGTAAGTACGTTGAAATATAATAGTGAAACAAAGTGTACTTGTGAAATTACCACAAGCTGTGGCTGCTGAGCTCGATTGCCGAGTGATTTAATTGAATGTGAACTTCTCCCGAGCTACGCTGTCTCCGAAGTTCATGTGAAGTTCACTTTTGGTACGGGTAATATTTATCAGAACTTTGAGTAGTAAGTTCAAAAAAAGTTCAAAACAAGTTCGGAGCGGAACATTTCAAGTTGTTGGTATATGTCCATTTGAACTGTATTTAAACTTTAGTGGCACGCAAACGTTCATCATGAGTTCGGTTAAAATTTGATTGAACTCTGCCCTAAAGTTCAAAGTAAGTTTTTTTCTGAACCTTTTTAGACTTCAATGTTGTTTTAAAGAGAAGTCAAAAGCTTGTATATGTACAGTCGACTCTCCACATGTCGATGTTCTACATCTCGATATCTCTCCCTATCTCGATGGTTTGGTCGGTCCCTTCAATCTGCATACATTCTACCTTTCCACATGTCGATATCTCCTTATCTCGATATCTCTTTATCTCGATGGGATCTCGTTCGTTTTTGTTGTGGATTTTCTCTCCATATGTCGATATGCTCGTTTTTACAGGTTGCTAGATCTCGATTCTTAGGTGCAAAACATGCTGAGAAGGCGAAGTGACATCTGTTTGTTGACGGTTTTTCCTAGTTACGGTTGATTTTTCAATCTAGTGTGCGTTACTAGTTGGTTCTTGAGCTCGATCTCTCCCTATCTCGATGGTCCCTTCAATATCGAGATGTAGAGAGTCAACTGTACTTCCAAGTTCACAAACAATACACTTATAACTTTTTGGAGAATCAAGTTCAACGAAACCGAAATTGAACCAAATTTGAACTTCTGAGTTCGTTCTTGGTTGCTTGGGATGGCACTTGTAACTACATCCCGTATAGAAAAGCCATATTTTTTACATCACCGAACGAAACGCTTACGTTGTAGTGAACCAGCAAGGCGATCAGCGGTTGTGTTGCCGGGAATACCGCAGTGCCCAGGGATCCATGTTAAGGTGGTATCGGACGGAGTGCCGATGAACATACCTTGAATCCAAGAATGCGTAGGCTTTTCCGACTGCTAAGCGGGCACGCTTGCTGACGACTCAGCATAGGATAATCGGGTCGGCTGGAGTGGAAGGGAGGAGTCCAGATATGATGCGGATGTATGCATGGTACACGGGTGCGAGGGTTGTTATTAGGCGGTCCTTGGCAGGACTCGTAAGTTCAAGGCCGTATGTTGACCGACCATCGATAATCACATGCGACAACTAGCTAAGATTGCCTGATCCGGTGGTAAAAGTTCACCAAACAGGCAACCCCTAATTCATGGTGTCAAGCGGCTTAATGCGTACCGTGACTAGGAATGAATGGTTAAGGGGGTCTAATAAAACCCTAGCCGCTTATAGGAATGCAAGTAGTTTTTTTACTACATTAGGAAAAGTTATCGACAAAGATCATATAAAGAACAAGTTGCTAAGCTTAAGAGATTGGAATGCGCAAATCGGTTTAAAAGTGCTAGAAGAGAGAGATTATAAGTATGTTGGTAACAGGCTAGGTTTTGTGAACTGTAATGAGAATGGCGAAGAGTTTAGATTATCAAAAACTTTTCTTCCAAAATAGGAAACAATACGGAAGTAACTTGGAAAAGTGGCGACAGGAAAAGTCAAATTGATCATGTTGTTAAATCTTTATGTAGCAATGTAAGAATTAGATTCATTAAACGTTTCTGGATAAGGCGATAAGCACTGGCCATCTACTCATATTGACGGACGTGAAATTTAAGGAAATAAGAAAGAAAGAAAGAAATAAAGAAAGGAATAGATTACAAGCTTTTAGACGCAAAAGCTCTTAAATATGAAGTAGTACGAAAAAAGTATCAAACTTGGAAAGTTTGAACACTGCATGAAATTGGATTTGGACCACTGTTATGATTCCTTGACGAATAAAATGAAAGCAGCAGCGGCCCAAGCATTGAGAACTTCAAAAGAACCATTGACGCCGAATAGGAAGAACGCATTAAACCACGGGGCTGCTACGGTGATCTGATTTTGTTGCCGCTTAGAATGCGCAACCAGAGCTCACTAATACCAACATTCACTCAATACAGCAGCGGGAGAAAATAAGGAAAAACGCACTTTGGCGAACAAAGTTTGCGAAAAGAGGTGTTGTGTGTCTTTTCACAAGCAATTCCCACTCTCTATAGGAACTTTACCTAAACATCGTCACTCTGAAATTGAAAAGCAACAATTTATGCCGCTTTTTCATGATCAACACTTTTATGAGATCTAATGTGATGTAAGCGTTTTGCACCGATATCCCTCATAAAAAGGTAAACATTCCAATTTCACGACTGTGTTGGTGTTGGTGTGCTGGTGGTGGCTGGAGCATAAATTTATGCTCCACGTAAGGAGGCACAATCCAACCTGTCAAACTCCATAGTGGAAAAATAGGTTGCCGTCCCCTTGCATTAAACCGACTTAATAAAGCATTGACATCACATAGGAAAAGACCGCTCATGTTGACATATAAATGGAAAGTGGCGAACAGAAAAGAGGATTATCCAAAAGCTGTGAAACAACATGAAGAAAAAGTTATAAAAAGGTTTTATCAAAATCTCAATGACTTCGATATTGTAGTAAGAAATAGGAAATCGTATGCTTTTTTGAGGAAATATGTTAAGACGAAGTCAAACAGGAAGGTGCAAGTGACAACGAAAATATGGAATGACATTAAAAAGAAGTACTGAACCGGAAATCTAACTGATAGAAAATCAGGACTTTTGCCCAATTACAGAACCGCCGACAGAAGATGAAATGAAACGTATAGTTCAAGGGTCTTGCAATGAGAAGTCATCAGGAGCAGACGGAATCAGAATAGAACATTTGAAATATGCAGATGATGAAACGTTTATAAATCTGGTACATATATGGAGACGAATTTGGATGGAAAACAGAATGCCGAAAGAAATGACAAATTCAATACAAGTACCAATTCCGAAAGTGAGCAAACCTAAATCAGCGGAAGATTTCAGGAGGATAAGTCTTTGTAACCTAGTGTACAAACCGTACGCAAAATGGATTATAAATAGGCTGAAAGAGTTTACAGGGAATCCGGAGTTACATCAGGCTGCATACACAGAAGGGAGATCAACATATGATCAAGTATTTATTGCGAGAAGAGTAATGGACGAGTACTGGGATGCCGGTAAGACTTTATTTGTGGCACCAATGTGTAAGAGTGCTTTTGATAATGTATGTTTGGTTAAATTGAAGGACATTTTATTGGATCTTGAAGTACCGACTCATTTAATAGATAGGTTCATCCTTTGTATAAAAGAGGATAGAGCCAAGGTCAAGTGGGAAGGACAATTTTCGGAGACAGTAAAGCGGGGAAGAGGCATAAAGTAAGGGTGTCCTCTATCGTCGTTCCTCTTCAACTTGGTCATACAAAGCGAAAAAAAAATAGCAGAAAGGGTCCCGAATCTAAACTTATGGAAATAGGAGTGTTCCTGATACCACTAATTTTCGCTTTCGCAGATGATATTCTTACAATGGCGGAGGATCAAGACGAGTTGGAGAAAATCATGGCAGCATTAGAAGAATGTTTAAAAGAGTATGGTTTAGAGATAAACTGTAAGAAAAGTCAGATTATTAAAAGAATACCGAATGCTACCAAACTACCGCCAGACAAAACTCTGCTGAATGGTAAGCAGTATGAGACATGTAGCTCGTTGAAGTACTTAGGATTAATTTTGACTCGCGGTGTTTTTTTTATTCCTGTTCGGGTTTGTCACTGCGACCAGTTTTTAGATCTATTGTGACATTACCCGTATCCTTAGTGTAGTGCATGTCGCATTACTCAATTGCCATTGATGGGCAATAAAGTATCGATTTTGATACAGTTTTTGTTTTGTTTTCTTAGAAAACAAAACAAGAGTACTGATATTGGCCATGCATCGGAAACCTAGCATCACCCTTGTTTTACTGCTAAATTCTCCCCAGTAGGAAGTTTCGGACCCGGGTTTTAACATTAGCAGCAATATCATTCCTATAATGGAACATGTGTTCAGTAATAAGGATTCTAGTATGTTCCTTGCGTACTAGCACTTTCCAGTTTTCGAAGAGTTAGTACATACATGGATCCCTAACCCAATTTTATTTCCTTTGCATTGAGTTTAGCCGCAGATGGTGAGGTTTTTAACTATATGCAAAGTAAAGTTGGTAAACTCAGTTTTATTCAAAAACTGGAAGTCTCCAAAACACCAGTAGTAAGAACTAAAAATCCTTCAAACCTTCATGGGATATTGAAAAACTTGTTTATAAAACGGTTATATCTCCTGCAATGCTATATGGAACTAAGGTATCCACGCTTACAAAACGTAGCAGACAGCAATTGGCGAAATACGAAAAACTTATACTGAAAGACATATGGAATAACTGTAGAGCAGTGAATAGGAAATTTAATGTCAGAAAATAGTTGGAAGGAAAGACACTAAACAGAAGAGTTAGAGTTGCTAGAATCAGCTACTATGGGCATATCATTAGAAGACCAAGAATGCATCCATTGAAATATGCATTAAAATACAAATTTAATTTCAAAAAGGAAGGAAGACCGAGTTTCACATGGAAGGATTCACTGCAGCAAGATTTTGCAAGATACGGAGGAATAACAAACCATTACTGGAAAGAACTGGCAAAGCATAAAGAGAAACTGAAAAAGGAAGCAGAAGAAATTTATCAAGAGAAAGACAGTGAAATTTCGAATGGAGAGGAAAGTGAATAAAAAATGGAATATGAAAGATTTTTTTTATTAAGTAATGGGAAGTTACAAATAAAATATGTCCGATCAACAAATAGGGTTAATTTTTATGTCCGATCAACAAATAGGGTAATTTTCCAATTGTTGCACGGGTAAAAACTCGCCTATTGTTGCACACTCCATGTTATTCTTATGAGGTGTACAACAATTGGCGAATTTTTAGCCGTGCAACAATTTCATTTCATTTTCATTTTGCAGCAGTTGGTGGGGCAATAAGAGCGCCAGGGATGGGAACACTCACTTGCGAAGAGTTACACTCACTTGCTGTTTTGTCAGCTCAGAAGCGTGCTATCTAGAAACGATGTATGGACGACTTCTGGCTTGTGGTTTTGTCTAAAAGTTTGTCGAATAGAGTACGGGTCGCAAACCTATACCTAAGTCGTGACAGAGCTGCGAATGCGACTCTCCACGAGGTGAGTGTAATTTACATTCACCTCGTGGAGAGTTGCCTTCGCAGCTCCCTCACGCCTTCGATAAGCGTGTGCGACCCATACTTTGTTCGGCAAACTTTTAGACAAAACCACAAGCCAAAAGTCGTCCATACATCGTTTCTTGATAGCACGCTTCTGAGCTGAGAAAACAGCAAGTGAGTGTAACTCTTCGCAAGTGAGTGTTCCCATCCCTGAAGAGCGCAAGTCAATCCAATGCCGAAGATCAAGGAGGGGTAATGGCCGTAATAGTCCGTGCGGACCACATGAACACCATCGGAAGGGTAATGGTATAGGTTGGGGAAAGGTATTGGACTAGACTTGAGACGCAATAATGCAAATACGATAGAAAGTGTGAAATTGGTTTCTGTAGTAAGGTTCATGTTGTATGTTAGGTCCTTGTCAGTTTGTCAGTTAGTTGCCTTAGATTCCCAAACTTAAGTAGCGTTACTGTTCTGCTCCATATCAAATATGTAGTCTCTACTCTATTGAAGTGTTATATTAAGTTGTTATGTTCATTATGTTAGTAATTGCTGGACATAATGTTTTTGCGTCATTTATTGCAGAATATTATTTAAGATAAGTAGTAATTTTCGTCCAAAATGTCCAGACTAATTGGTCTCATTGATAACGCATTAATCATTTACACCTAACAGGATTCACTCCTAGATCCTGGCAATATACGGCTAAATCTTCGAATTGTTCTGTCAGTCCTACTAGTTTTTATTGTAGAAAACTTTTCATATAATACACATTTAAAAACGTTAAATTATCTTCCTTGTCATATATAAGTAATGTTGTCCAGCTTAGTCAAAGAAGTAGGTAATTAGTTTTCGTCGAGTCGAGACGCATTGACGTCAACAAAGCATTTTAAGTTATTGATCACGCGTTAGCTTCGGAACTAAAGCAAAATTAAGTGTTGCAACTCGCGCCGGGAGTTAGTATGGACTTGAAAATATCAATGCTATTCGGCTGCAAAATTCGACGAGATAAAAAAGTTCCACAAATTTGCAAAAAAAGAGAATTAGAGCTTTTGAAAAGAAGAAAACTACTTGAAAACTAGTTATTCGTTCGTAACGTTAGTTATTCGCGTAACGTTAGTTAAATTTTCATTTACAATGCGAAAAACCGAAGTACAATTTCCCATCCACTTAGTTTTCTGATAAATTCTTGTTTCCCGCCGTATGTTAGTTATTTACCTTTGCACGCTTAGAATTCAGGTTCCATGGAGAGTATTTTACATATGTTTACTTACATATGTCGATGATACTTCTTCCATAGATTGTGTTTGTTAGCTTCTGGTTGTCTTTCGAAGATCATCCATATGTTAATCTGAAAAAGCATGTGCTCGTGCACCGTTCATGTTCCGCAAGGATCCGAACCATGCAACAAAGAAGAAAAAATTGATTAGTGATTTTTATGTGTATAGTGTTTGTGTTACGAATAATAGCAGTAATTGTTTTAGTATTAGTGTGTATGTGATCAAACAGGAAAAAAAATCGTCACGAATATCATTTGATCATGATGCCGAACCATATGGGCAGTGGCAACCATCTCGGACATCCCCCTGTCACAATCCAATCAACATCGAACCAACTGACTCAAATTCCCGTGCTTGGGTAGATAATGCAAATATCTCACCGCGCAAAAAAAATACGGTCAACCAGTCCAACCGGCCGAGCAACAGCAGAAAAATGCCCAAAATAGAGGCCCCTCCCTAATGGTCCAACTACCCTATACATATCGACTAATTATTTCCTCAATGTGGTCCACGTCGTCTCGCAGTCATGTGTAGCTATACTTTTTCTTAAACTTTATAGCTAAATATTGAAACTAATACAGTAATGAAAATAATGTTTAGAGTTGAAATGAGGACAAATCTGTAATACAATTGATTTAATAATTATTTTTTTTTAACATTCATTCGCTTTATTAAATTCAATTTTGACTGCGAGACGATGGAAGGTGATTCACACAAGAACGCTTATCGGATGGCACTTTATCCGATGAAGTCAATCGAAGTATGATTCCCCTTCCTTTGCTTAAATCCGCCACCCAAAGCACGCACCCAGTAGGCCATTGAGGAAGCCGTTGGCTATTAGATCGAATTATCCAGGGACATAAGTGGCTTTGATGGTCACTCCTGTCGCACCCATTAATCTAATGTTGTTATATCAGAAAAAATACAATAAAGTAATAAATAAATATGTTTTACCAAAACACTAGCAACAATTGAAACAAGAGGGCCCTCAGAAGACACTCTTCCGTAGACAATATTGATCCAAAGCCCAGGGTTATTGACAATCTTTGAGTCGGCTTGAATTTAAAAAAATCTGTCGGCCAGGGGGGGGGGGGCATGGCCCCCTGCCCTTCTCTGGCTACGCCCTTGACTGAAACAATTGGCTTCTTTAGCAGTGTTGAGATAATCATATATTCTGAATCTGCATGCCAAACTGAGCCGAAATCTAAATTTTCATAAATTTTGGTGCCCGGGAACCTATTTAAAAATCAATTTGAATTTTGTATGGGAGCGATTGGTTGAATCACCCCTCGTCGCATTTTGTACTGGGCAGAGCTGTCAAGCAGTTGCTCAGCTGTCAAAAGGTGATTTCAAAAAATCTCTTTGAAATTGATTTTAGGTACCAAAATAAAGTTCTAAAAATCTGAAAAAAATCATAGTAGCTCAGAAAAAGGTGCTCTTTCGTATAAATACAAAAAATCATTACATTTTTCGAAATTTAAAAACCCAATTGCGGGGGGCCCCACCTACAGGTTGATCATAGTACTCTTTAGCTAAACCAATGAACCATAGTGGAAGCTGTGCCAAAAAGTCACACCAAAACATAAATGCTGAACTTCGGACTATCGAGGCACACGCCTAACAAACAAAACATCACCAAAAGGGGTCTAGGTGGTCAACCGGGGCCTTAAAAATCCTGTAGGGCTAACCATCTGATGGCGGCCCCGTGGTTAATCGAGCTTAAAGCAGCCTGCACACCACGTTAAATGCAAACTCCTGCCTGATAGATGGTATCGATGCCGAACCCGTGGTCCTTCAGTAGATCGGCGAGTATGCGCGTGCTCTCTATGAAGTTGAAGAATCGACAGTTCCACGTACTGAGTTTCCAATCGCAAGTAATGTTTGTTCGCTGGAGTCGTTGCCGTTGGTCTCGGTTCGTATTATGTATTCTGTTGCTGATTTTCCGTTGCAATTTCCCTTACAATTGGCTCGCAGTGGATAAACGTTGTTAAGGAGACTGAAGCCCTTTCTATCCCCGCGATTATCTTAGAAAGGAAATCAAGCCTAACTTCATCAAACACTATTTGTGAAAAAAAAATCCCGAATTTCTCACGTTTCTGAAATGCTCAATGTATGAGTTGCTATGAGAATAGCCAGCTTTCTCTTCGATTTTGTCCGTTCGTGGGTTTTGTTTGATACGGTGTTTGGTAAAGTAAGGTTTGAAATAAGTGGGATAGTGTACGATCTATTTAGTAGTTTAATTGTTAAAGTTATCTGACAGGTTCAAAAAAATAAGGAAACTACATTTTAAGCATCCTTTTGTGTAATAATAAAACAGCAGACAAAATTGGATTCGATGAAAGGGGGTTAAAGCACGAACAAAATGATATCACCATGAAAGGCTTTCTCGAACTTGACCATCACAAAGAATGTCAGTCAGTCTTATCGGAAACGCAAAACATCGGACGCGTTTTGTATCCGTCTGCAAATACAACACCCCATGTCGACACCCCACACACAACACATGTTCGCACTTGTAGTTAGTATCGTCGGCAGTAACGATCGCCCACTCAGTTGGCACGCAGTTCGCCTCCCTCCACCAATATATCTATCGCACTCGATCGAAAACCCAAATTCGTTCCCAGAAAATGCAATCAAAGCAATTTTTACTTACGGTCCTTAAACTCCTTATCGGCTCCTTCGGTGCCCACGGGGATCACCGCCAGCGGTAGGATCCCACTCAGCCCAATCAGGGCCGACCCGAGCAGCGAGAAAACCCACGGGGTGTACTCCATCGATTTGAAGTACGCCGGCACATAGTTCTCCATCACCTCCCGGTATATGTAGACGAACGTTTCGTCCATGAAGGCCGTCGAGAGGTTCATTCCTTTCGATTATTATCGCGTTCTTCTGGGACCGCTTGGAGATCTTCTCGGAACTACGCGGTGTCCGTCTGGGTTGCGATGCGATCGTCTCAATGCACCCACCACAAATTCTTACACAATGCGCGTTGATTAGCGCTTTCTAGAGTCTGGCAATTCACACGACGGATGATTTAGCGACACACATATTTTTGCGCGAGTTGTATTGTTGGTTCGAGTAGCAGCAACACGTCGTCGTCGTCGTTTTTCGCGCTTTGTCGCCACGTGGGTGTTTTCTGGAACGAATCGAGATCGAAAGGACTGTTTAGAGAAAAATAAATGAATTTTCAAAAGAACTTCGAAGACGAAAGACGACCGTCGCAACCGGAAAGTGAGACTAAACTGAGCCAGAAATGTTTTCAAAATGTGCGCAGCTCAGCTCAGCTGCGACTTGGGTTTGATTAAGCTATAGTATAAGCGGAACACTCTCGGAGCGGAATGTTTTATCTGTAACAGCGTTGCAGAGAGGTAATACATGTAGAGTAGATAGGGCTGTTTTAGTCATAACAGCTGATGGGTAATGTACGAATAGCAGAGAGAACGCTACAATCGATTCCTGCTTGAGTTGGGTTGGAAAGTGTTTCCTCGTGTTGGTATGTAATCATTTTGTTTTCAATCGAAGGAAGTACGAGATATCTATAACACTAGTTTACAGCATTTTTGAACTCGGTAAGCTGATGATCATTTTTGGTGTAGAATCATGCCCTGAGTTTGAAAACGCGAAAGAAAAAAATTACAGTAGAGCGGAAATTTTTTCGACTTTCCATACAAGGTTGATGATTTGAAATCGATTTTTGTTCTATTTTTAAGCAAAGTCGCTCACTTCAAACATCTCATTCTCCGTAACCAATGATCCGATTGAGCTGAAATTTTTACTGTAACTCGCCTGCATATGATATGTCAAATAAACGTCGAGAAAGTATTTTTAAGTTGGTTCTTTCTTATTAAAAAAATACATTTCTTCAAAAAATTTTGGGAATTTTGCTAAAATTTAAGAAGATCGTCCCTAAAAATCGTCAATATCTTGAATTTCATCAATCTGACGCAAAACCTGTATTCAGATGATCGAATGGTATTGTATTCAGCTTTCAATTTATGGAAAAAGATTTAAAATTGGTTGAACAAAACGCATTATACTTGAATATTAGTAAATTACATATTTTAAAAAGTTGTAAAACTCGATACTGAGCTAAAACTCAAAAACTGTTCTACTTTAAATTTTTTGAAGGTCGGTTTCGAAATCAGCACTAAATTGTGCTTCAAAAATTTTGGTCGTTGACAGAAGTTCACGACTTTCATTTTATTTTGTAAACTTGTGTAATGAATCAAATAGGGTAGTGGTACCAATAATTGTGAACATTTTATACGTTACGCTCAGTGTGAACCAGAACATATGCTGCGCATTCGGTGTAAGATTTTGTCGGTCTTTATTTTATCATTAGGGCCTGTCTATAAACTACGTAGACTTTTAGGGGGGGGGGGGGGGGGTTTGGCCAAAGTCTACGGTTCATACAAATTTTGAAAATTTTGTATGGACAAAAGTCTACAAGGGGAGAGGGGGGTTTCTGAGATGGCCAGAAATAAGTCTACGTAGTTTGTGGACAGCGCCTTAGTGTGGTTGCAGCTATTGAAAGCATTGAGCATGTTGTAAACTTCTCCTTGCTTGAATAGAACTATCAAAATTCCACATAGAGTCAACAAATGAAGCCTGACCCGAGATGAACCAGCCCTGGGCTGAAAATCTCGTTAATAAAGATAATAAAAAATAATAAAATGAAGCCTGATGTTGGCTTATCATCCTCAATATGCATCTCTAAGGCCCAATATTTAAAAAGTCTATAATGGTATCGGCCACATCCTTACGATTAGTAAGGGAAATAAAGATAGTACGTTGCTAATAGGGGCTAAGTATACTTCTGAGCCTCCACAGTTGTCGCAGGAAGAAATTTGGAAAGGGATATAAAGTTACACGATCTGTATTCACCTCGGCAAATGACTGTTTAAGAAGTGTAAGGCTCTAAAACCAAGTAATGTGGAGAATAAGTCTGGAGTCTAAAAATGACGACCAGACTATCCAAGATGGCGGCACAACATTCAAGATGGCAGCTGTGTCAAGGTATTTTATGCTCGGAAACTATGCAGTTTGGGTATATGTATTTGATATAAAGAAGATGTCTGTAGTCCAAAAATCTTAACTAGAATATTCAAGGTGGCGCCTCAAAATCCTAAATAGCAGCCCACAATTCGAGATGGCAGCTGTTTAAAAGAGTTTAAGGCTCTAAAACCATGCAGTATGAGTATATTTGGCGTAGAGAAGATGTCCGAGGTCCAAATATGGCGACCAAAATATCTAAGATGGCGGATAAAACGTAAAACCAACCAAAAAAATGTTATTCAATAAAATGTGACTATAAAACTTTTGAAATGATGTTTCTCTTTGCTTTATGGGAATACTGCGCGCGGTAAATTTGGCAATGCAAATGTCAAAACGGAAACGTGATGGCATGCAGCTAAAGCGAAGACAGCGGCTCTAATTGTTGACTTCCGCTTGAACCATCTTATTTAGGCACTGTGACTATGTGAACGGTCCCATGCTGCTGAGCTAATAGGTATCCTGGAGTCATGGTTCATCCGTTCAGACGCTGGGCATTTTGAGCAGTTTGTAAGCATCAGTTGGTCTCAACTCTTACAGTTACAAATGCCGGTTCAGAGGCACGACCACGTCTAATTACGTGGGTAGGACAAATTCTCGGGGACAAATGTATGGAGTCATTGAAACTTTCTTGTAGCAATTTGTGAGCTACCTTCAAGTGTTCCAAATTTAATAATAACCTTTCTCGTTATATGTTCTAGGATTGATCCTAGAACAAATAAGTAACATGTTAAACTTTATTGAGAATCTCATGACATCTCTGGAGATATTTTATTCCATTTGGGAGTTCGACTAAAATGTCCAGAAAAGATATCTGATGAATGCTCCGAGAAGCTTGTATTTCTAGGAGGCAAAAGAAAAGGAAAAAAAGAAAAAGATGAAATTCTTGGAGCAATGATCATTGAAATACCCTATTCACATTTTCAATTTAGTATACTTTAGCCAATAGTGGACCCTTAACCTGTAGTGGACCCCTAGCAATAATTCTCAAATTTCTCACTCAAATCTGCTTCTACAGGTAAACTTCCACCGGTAGATCATGGCTCATGTTCCTAGACAGCAGTTCCATGTGGTAACAATGCGCAAACATTGGTAAAGACAACTCAATTAGGATATCATAATGCTTTTACGATCATAGCAAATTTCAGCAACTAAGGGGTCCACTATTGGTCAAATACCCTATAAGCTATTTGCTAGACAAAATCCTTAAAAAACATCTTTGCTGATATCTATGGGACAGCTTATTTCCAACAGCATTAACTTGATAAATGTCTACAGTAATCATTGGAGAATTCATTTAAAAATGATTAATCCTCAGTTCTCAGAAGCCCTTGAAGTTTTTTTTAAAAATCTTTTGATGAAACTTTTGACAGTTTTTTTTTTAATCCAAACTGAATTTCCTGTCTTCTTCTTGGTTTCTTGATAGTTTTTTTTTGACTTTTTGGAGTATCCAGAAGAAATCATTAGAAAATCCCAGCAAACATGTTATTCAAAAAAAAATGATGAAAGCCGCGGAGGGACTTCTACATGAATACTATATCTCAATAGAATTCACTGCGCTAATCCTGGATAAATATTTCATAAAATTCATCTAAAAAGTTTCGCAATTCAGTTTTTTTGATTAAATAATTCTTTATTGAATAATTCGAGTAATGCTTTCTACAAGCATTGAACTCTATGAAGGATTCAATATGAAAAAGTTATCCAAGTTCAAATAGAGGCGCAGCCGAAATTTTTCCTATGATGATTTTTTTTCTGTTCGGGTGAGCCACTGCGACCAGTATTTAGATCTTTTGAGGCATTACCCGTATCCTTAGTATTTAGTGCATGTCGTACTACTGCATTGTCATTGAGAGGCAATGAAGCATCGATTTCTGTACAGTTCCTGTTTTGTTATCCCAGAGGTGCAAGAAATCGATTGCGATGAAAAGGTACCGTTATCATAGAGATTTAAATCCCAGTGAAAGAGCGCCCCTAATCAAACACAATCTATTTGAATTCTGAGACAAACAAAACGGTGGTACTGATATTTATCCATGCATCGGAACTCTAGCCCCATCCATGTCTTGCTTCTAGTTTAGTCCCAGGACGACAAAGAAAAACCCGGGACTTTAGGCTAGTTGCAAAACTCTGTCAAATTAGAGAATGTGTTCTACAATAAGAACGCACGAGAGTCCTTGAATTACCAGAACTTGACAGTCCTTGATAGGTTAGTACGCAGTAAGATACGTAAAGCATGTTTGTTTTCCTAACGTCAAGTGTAGTCTCGGGTGGGCAAATCCGATTCTTTAACTATCAGTAAAGCAGAATAAATGCAATTTTAGAAACTGTCACCAGTAACAAGGACTTTGTACCATGAATCCTTATTACCAAAACACATTAATACCCCAACTTGACAATCTGGATGTCACTAGGGTTCGGTTTGGTAGATCTTGAACCGTAACGCAACACATAAAGGCGATCTACCCACGTTACGGGCTCCGTTAAAGATCGAGTATATTTCAAACCCCCTCAACCATTCATCCATCAGCACGGGTCGCCTGACACCTTGGATTGGGGTTCCCTGTTTGGTGGACTTACCCCCGGAACAGGTGGTTCGTAGTGTTATTCTTAGCCAATTGAGACAACCGCTACCGACACTACGCAGCTATCTAGGCTGATCGGGAAAGAAGTTAACATTGATGGTTAACTTCTAAACGAGCCCGTTCAGCCACCTCCTATGATGATAGTTCGCCACCAAAGTTTTGTTGCAAGTCATCGATGCGTTTTTTTTATGTTTCTCTAAAAATCATGGGTAGAACAATACATGGACTGTCCTACTCACCATTTTTTGAGGGTAGGACATATCCTACCTACCTGTCCTACCCACTCCTCGCGCCACTGCCGGTTATGACAGAAGTGACCGTTCCGGTGCATGAACATAATTTTGGTTTCCTATGATTTTCGAGTGGTACATAACGGGCCAAGTAGAAAAGCGTTGTCAAGCGATCTCCAGCTCATCGTTTATTCCAGAAGTGAGCCATCGTGTTCGCTGGCTATAAGCGAGTTGAGCAGCCAGCGTTGGTAATCCGATTTCCACCCCTGCAACAGCGGTAGATTCCGTGAAGGGAACTGGGGACTGCGACCGTTGTTAGGTCTTCAGCAACCACGAAATAGGTCTGATCAGGGGGAGGACCCCTCTTGGATCATAGTTGAGCGGAAGAGGAAGAAAAAGTAATTGCTAGATGCCTAAATACTCGGACGTCTTGAAACAACGCGGGGTACGGGTGAAATGATTATACGAACTCAAACGCGATAAGGAGCGCAAGGGCGCCGCCTACAAAAATCTGGCGGAACAGGTCCTTAACGAGGGTGTCGAGGTGAGAGTCTTACAATGGAGACAACTCTGAAGTTGAAGAACCTAGACGAGATCACTGACGCGGAAGAGCTGGTCACGGCACTGCGGTAACAGTGCGTGGTGCAGGTGACCACCGCAGCCGTTCGGCTACGGAAGGATCCGACAGGGACACAGTCATGTGTCAAATCTGAGCTGAGCGCATACGATGCGCTCTGCGTCATCACTGCACTGGTATGGTGCTTATCGGTATCCTTATCGAATTGGACATGTAGTGCTTCGAAATGCGCGAAAAGAGGCATATGCAGAACTGCCAGATTGGCCACCATGGTCGAGGGAAGGTGGATCCACAAGTTGATTTCGAGGGTAGTTAGTTGGATGAACAGGCGCTATGGGAAAGTAACAGGCCATGGTTGCTTCCGACGGTATCTAAGCCGTTTCGGGTATGCGGGTTCTCCCGAGTGCTCTGTTTGTTGTTGTTTAAAGGAAACGGCGGAACACGTTTTGTTCCTGTACCCGCGTTTTTGCACAATGCTTGACCGCGTGCATGCCACATGCGCGAAGGACCCAACTCCGGACAATCTTGTCCAGAGGATGTGAAAGGATGAGTTTGGATGGAATGCCGCTTCAACGGCACATCGAAGAATGGCTAGTTCAGACGCTATACAAGAGGTGGTTCAAGGATTCGGAATCGGCTACGTAGATCATACCGTTGCCCTGTGGTTGAAATCGACTCATAGAGCTATCAACCGGCAGCGGAGAGAACATTCTGATAGTGTTGCTGTCGTGGCGTCGGTCTACTGGATTGGATCCGAGTCCGCGGTGGAAAAAACGGTCCTCGGCAAGGTCGGGGCAGGTAGGCCCCTTGTCGACACGTCCCTCTGTGTACTGGCTGATAGGGCCTTACTTGCGAGGAGCCTGTGTACGCGGTATCTCTCGGGAAACTGGCCAAGTCTCAGCATTAGTGTGGCAATCGTTTTTGCTCCACATCGCTTATTCGATTCCTTACCAGATTCTATGCCTTTTCCCAACAATTGAGCTGATGTGGTTGAAACTTGAGAGTGCACAATAGTATGGGACAAACATCAAATCCTCGCTCCAGTCGACTTTTTTGATTCCATTTAGGTCCCATATGATCTGTGCAAAATTTCAGCGCAATCGGTGAAACTATAATTTAGCGCAAGCGGTTCAAAGTTTTCATAGGATTTACTATGGGAAAAGTAACACTTTCAGATAAAAAATCCCAGAGGTCATCTCTTGTCTCCTTAATTCAAATCGATCAATGCTTCTTGTAGAAAAATCCTTTATGAAACTTTCCTTCGAAGACCGCAAAACGATTGGATGCTTGTGGAAAAAGTTATTGATTTATTACCGTTTAGTGATTCCACGAACGGCTTTTTGTTTTGTTTTATTAGCAGCACTGTAGCTGCTGCCTTGGCTGTTGCTGTTTCTGGGGGTGGTGATGCCTCCCGCCACCCCATGCAACAACGGCAGCAGCAGTGCTGCTGATAAAACAAAACAAAAAGCCGTTCGTTGGATCACTAATCGGAAATAAATCAATAACTTTTTCCACAAGCATCCAATCGTTTTGCGGTCTTCGAAGGAAAGTTTCATAAAGGATTTTTCTACAAGAAGCATTGATCGATTTGAATTAAGGAGACAAGAGACGACCTCTGGGATTATTTGTTTGAAAGTGACACTTTTCCCATAGTAAATCCTATGAAAACTTTGAACCGCTTGCGCTAAATTATAGTTCCACCGATTGCGCTGAAATTTTGCACAGATCATATGGGACCTGAATGGGATCTAAAAAGTCGACTGGAGCGAGGATTTATTTTTTCCATATAAGCGAGTCCCATCCTGCACTGCACTGCACAAGCCCTTCAAAGTTTGTATGGAAATTTCTATAGGAAAACGTCGTTTTTCTTTAAATTGGCCGTAGCATTTTTAGTGTTAGTTGGTACTCCTAGGCTATTCTATTAGCTACAAGTTTGCTGAAGATCACATTCAAACCCGACGCCTCATTCATTAGTTATCGATTGTTATCCAGAATTAAAATCTGTGATCATGATGGTTACACTATTTGATGGGCATCACTGCGATTTGCAGAGAAACATAGTAGCCTTGATTTTTGTGTGATATCTTTGGCGCCATGTGTAGCAATGTTGCCTGCTGGGAAGCTGAACGACCACTGTTAATGTTAAAGTAATACTTCCTCGATCCTGTCACCGGGACGCACGCCTGCCCTCCGCCTTTTGGAAGCCTCGGACCCGCCCACCACAGTCGAGTCCCTCCCGCCAGCGACCTACAGCCAGTGTGTAAAAAATTCGAAGGTTGAAAGTGAATATTGACATTCTCATTTTTTCATTCGTGTTTGGCCACATTCATAGTCAACTGAATGCCTCTCTTTTTTCATTCAATTCTCTGTCACGAATATTTTTTCACACGTCGTAAAATGCCCCATTTCTGTTAACAGACGCACAATTTGACTTAATGGACAAATAGAGCAGTTAATTTAGTATTGTAATTAACTACTATACACAAGTTTTGAGGTGATTGGAAGTATAATCGGGAGTTACGGTCTAGTTATATTTCTCAGTGAAAATTGTCAGTGACAGAAAAATGAATGAATAAGTGAGAAAATTCATTCACCAAAATGAATTTTATTTTGATCCCTCAGTTGAGAATCTTCAAAATTCACGGTGAATTTCACTCACTGAAAATGAAAATTTTAAACTCTGCCTACAGCCGTCCCGGTACTGTGTGTGGTGTCGGTGATGAAGACTTCCAAAATTCTAACGCAGGCATGTACATTACTCCCGTGAACCATTCATGCATTGAAATTAATGTCGCTTCCAGATTCTATTTAAACGCTTCTTACGCTATGCCACCCACGTCGCATTCAAGCTTCTGCACATCCAGAGACGTGTCCAGAGATCATCATGAAGTTGCTATCTACTAGCAAAACGTCGGTGGCATGAACACAAGTATCGACGACTTCCGCGTGGCCATATCCGACAATTGTCCGCTATGAGTTCCGTAAGGCTGATCACCGTTGTATAGGTTAGTTAATGTCTAGCATTGACTGGAGCGGTATTTTAGACGCCGAGGATGCCGAAGTCGTTGCTCAAACTCTTTCAAACGTGTTGGCGTATGTAATAGATAGATTCGCCCCAAAGAAGGTTAACCACACGGCTTGTGTTCCATATCAAACCAGCGAGCTCCGTCAGCTAAAATATGAAAAGAGAGCGACACTGAAAAGATTCTCGAAGCACCGCTCACTGCTTTTTGATAACCATTACGTCAGGATCAATCACGCATACAAACGAGTTGCTAGACGATGCTTCCCTAGATGCTTCCTACAGTATCAGCGGAGTATGCAAATAAAACTCTAGCATCGCCCGAAATAGTTTTGTAAATTTGAGAATGAGCAGCGCCGCGAAGCTGGATTGCCGTCGTCAATGATGCTCAACGGAAAAGTAGCTTGTATTCCACAAGATATCTGGGAGCATTTCTCCAAGAAGTTTTCCAGCGTTTACACCGATGAGTGATGTTGAGTGATGACCACATCGCACTTGACTTACAGCAAGTAATGTTCCTCCCCTTGGCGAAACTTCGAGTAGTGTCGAAATTAACGAGAATATGATCACAAAAGCTCTTTTGAAGCTCAAAACATCGCACAATCCAGAATCCAATGGAACCCCGTCGGCAATTTTAAAGGCACAGAACAATAGCCTCGTGGTACCGCTGCTCCACGTTATTCGCCTTTCCGTTTCTTCCGGCACTTTTCCATCCTGGAAACTCACACATATGTTCCCTGTCTACAAAAAAAGCCACAGACGCGAGGTTAGTAACTATCGTGGTATTACTACGTGGTATTATGGAACACTTACTCACTCACTGCAAACCATGCATCAGCACCGATCAACAGTAGCAATGAAACCACCAAGTTCGTTTTACTTGGATATCTGCCACCGAGATATGGTAAAATCATGAACATTATCTGGAGGAAAGTCTGGTGGATTTTAGGTTTGCAGGTGTAAGCAAAGATGTCGAACCTATAAATTCATATAAGAGTACTACTCTATAAATCTATTCTATAAATGAATTGGAACATCGTTGAAACTAATTGTTAACTCTTACAAAACTTAAAAAATTGTAATTTTCAATGTCACGAGAAGACATACACTTCACGTGTTGGACCAGTCTATGTTCACTCAATGGAAGAGGATAGGGTACCCCCTTGAGAAGCAACCAACGGCGACGACGACGACAAACGATGCACGGTCCTTGCACTCTTATCAGCTGTTTGACGATGACCAAACCTAAGTGCGAGCATTATGTGGTTGGTATAGTGTAGGCGAAGCGCTGGAGGTGTAGTAAAATTATGGTTTTGGTTTGGGCAAACATAATATAAAGATTGTAATCTAAATTGTATCGAATCAACTTTCTGACCGTTTTCGGGCAGAAAAGATAGGATTAAGTAGGTCATATAATGCCCCCAGTAGTATTCTTGAGCATAATTAGGGATGGATGTTCTTAAGGCTCAGTTAACCATCATTCAATCATCACCAATCATCAAATTTTAAAAAGCATTTTTTTCGCTCAAATTCACAAAGCCGCTATTGAAAAGCATTTTTTTGCAATTTCTCATCGTAATAGGTTGTTTTACTTTATGTAAATCTGACAGGAAAAGGTCTACTTTCCCACACCAAATTAGCAGTGCGGTAATGGTTCAGTGAGCAGTTTGATGAAAATGTTTTGTTAAAAAGTATCCTCCAGCGGTAAATTATAAAATTGCAAAAAACGTTGTACGCAACTTGGTGCAGAATTCGATTTTTACAGTACTCGTCGTAATTATCCAACTCGGCAAGCTTCGTTGGATAAATCTACGACACGTGCTGTAAAAATCTTCATTCTGCAACTTGTTGCGTGTACTACTATTACTGTTATCTAGATGGTAAATAAAGTGCAGTGATAATTTTTTATTACCATTTGTTGAAATTTGAGTGAAAAACCTGCCTTTGAATTTTCAAATTTGCATGATGGTTTGTTTCCTCTTATACATCGTGAAGATGGGGCCTATCAAGGAAAAGTCTAATAAGTACGTCTCACAATGAAGCCCATAGTAGAAACACAGACAAACAGACGTCTCACTCTACCCACTTCCCATCGTTTTCCTTTTTAACGAACTATACAAATATTTTGTAGTTCGCAAATCTCTCGCTCATGGCGCTCGCATCGTTTGTGCTTCTGTTTGACGTTTCCTCACTACCGCCATCTACTCAATAGGTTTGCGAAACACAGCGTTATGAGCATTGGGCGATTATACTTTTGAGACGATGATTTTATTCCCATTTTGTTCCAAGTGATACGTCGGTTTGTCTGTAGTAGAAACCTTCCTTAAATGTTACGTTTCTTGTATAATACTTCTGAAAAATTTGTCGTTCTCTTTTTTTAACAACACAGCACCGAATGAACAATGTGTCAAGTCCTACAAATTGGCAACCTTCGAGTTTGTGTCGTAACATAAATGAACAATTTATCTTCTTACGCGTCTACTGTTACGACCTGCAGTTCGGGGTGGCCGGGAGACATGACAGTCTATGAAAACTCCCAGGTGTAGCGAATAACAGATTAAAACATAATTTTATTTACACTAATCAAATTACATGACAAACACGACATGTTACTACATGGAGGCTACATTATTTCTAAATTAATCTCTGCGATTGTGCATCGGCCGAGGCATAACGAAATGCTATCGGCGAGCACGCAGATCGGCGAGAGCATGAGAGACTAATCCAGTAGTTCTCAACATCTATGTACCAACAGGCTTTTTTCTATAACCTGAAGAACGGTAAGCAGGAAAATAGTCTCAGACCGTATATGAAGCGGTAGCATTCCGGAACCGGTTCCGGGTGTCCCGCCGGAGGTGGCCAAATATAAAAATGAGCCAAACAGATTCATGCGACACATCAAAACGGCGCTTTTCTATGATCTAATAAACGGTAAGCAGGAAAATAGTCTCAGACCATATCTGAATTGGCAGCATTCCAGAACCGGTTCCGGGTGTCCCGCCGGAAGTGGCCAAAAATAAAAGAGAACCAAGCTCATACAAATCGTGACTTTTTCGAAAACCTAATTGTACGGTTAGCAAGAAAATAGGCTAAGCCCACATTAGAAACTACTGAGAGTGTTCCGAAATCGGTTCCAGGTGTCTCGCCGAAAGTGGCCGAATGTAAAAGAGAACCAAACCAACATTCGTGACGCATCAAATGGTTTTTTAGGTATCCTGATGATCGAGAAAATGTAACCTGATGCATGGATAATAAGAAAATAGGCACAGTCCACATAAGTTACCGGTAGTGTTACTAGTTCCGGGTAACCTGATGACCAGTTTTACATAAGCTCAGACCACATTTAAATATACCGGTAGTGTTTCGGAACCATTTCCGAGTGTCCCGTCGAAAGAGGCCAAATATAAAGTATATCATGACATTTCGATAAGCTAATAAACGGTTAGCAAGGAAATAGGCTCAGGCTACATTAGAGGCTACCGGTGGCGTTGCAGAAGCAGCGTTAGATGCATCAGCGGAATTACTAAAGTAAACAAAATCAATGCAAGCGATAGATATGTGTAAAAGAACCAAAAACCTAAAAAATCTAATATTACTGCGCAAAATTTAGATGCGACTGAAGGGCGAGCTCTGTAATGTGGTTGAAATTTGAATGGGATTTAGTATTGGCAATTCAAAACACTACTGAATCTTGTAACCAATGATAATAAAATATAGCCTAAAGTGTGCAGAAAAAACTTTGTAGAAGAGCTCAAAGTGATCTGCGGAAAAAGGTAAATTATAGCTTGTAAATGCCATCTTGGTATGGATCGGCCTCCAGTGAAAATGGTCAGGCAGTCAACTGAGAAGACTGTGTTGAACATAACGTCGGAGTAAGTGCCTCAATCCGATGATGACTTTGATAAAATTCTTGCTTTTCTAAATAAAGTATTCTCAGGATTCAGAAATTCGTTGGTGGTATAGTCCCAGATCGCTGTTATGAGAATTTCCTCCTTTTCGTCCGTTACCAAAGCATAGAAATTTGGGACTGATTACTGACTAAAGCAATATTGATAGCGTCGACGGAAAGATCATGAGTACATATTCGACGAGAAAGGCACTACATATCACCACTATGTGGATTAATCTGTGAATCCACTAAATTATTGTTTAAATTCCCTCAAAAAACCCGGTCGGTGGCAATAGTCAAACTAAGTCGTAAATATTACTCATGCAATCGAACGAAACCCTCTTTATACGTCTCTATCTATATATGTAGAGCAGGTCGTTCGTTGATCGATGGTCGCAAAACCATCTGCGCTGCGCATATCCTACGTCACATTTCTCTCTCTCTTCCTCTCTGTCTTTCTCTCAAACCACCCACACATACCTAGGTAGGTACATGAACTTCCATGAAAATGTGAATCTCTCCGACCGATTGCGCGCAGCACTATCTAATCCAAACAAACCACATGGTTTTCAACCGTAGAGAAGCACGATGGTTCTTTGTTCCACCCGCTAGTCATAGACTCGCTACGGCTAGTACTCTATACAATGAGAAGGCAGAAATGGTCGAGCCGACGACGACGGCCGTTGTTCGTTCAAGTGTGTTTATTCACCCATCAGCTGATAATGCGACTGCGGCTGCCACTGCGGACGATGACGACGACGCCCAGATTGAAAACATGGTTGCGCTGCGCTGTGCTGCGATGGATGGTTGACGGTAGGTACTTAGGACCGAGTGCAATAAATGGATGGTTTTGCGTTGTACCGTGCGCAAAACCACTAAAACCATTCACTAGGCTAGCGCTGCTAGGCTACTAGATTGTTTGAGTCATCCTTACACATGGTTTAGGGTGAATCGAACACGCTTGTGTGGCGTGATAGGTTGTTTGTGCCATGCATGGAAACTGGTTCTACAGAATAGATAACTACTAGTACCAAAGCTTTTTGCTCTGTATATGAGAATTACCTTGCTTTACCATCACGTGGATTTTGGATCAATAGGTAACCATTTTGTCTTCATAAGATCTTTCTTCTTCTAAGATCGAGAATCTTTTCTTAATGCAGATTACATTGACTAGTGACTTTCGAGTGCATAGAATGTTTGCCTATCTGCTACACGAAATTTGAAAAGGTCGATGCTCTGGAAATGAGTTAACATTTTGTATAAACTGTTGTTAACCACACAGACGAATCAATTGTACGACAACAGAGTACACCGTGGCAGTAGTCTGCTCTTTATAGGTTAAGCTCTATGATACAATAATGGGATTATAATATCATGATAGACACAGCTTAGCCTCTGAGACACATGATTCGAAATGGTTGATGCTTCCACCTAACGATGGTCGGATAGCTATACAATTCGGCCAGCATAGCGTACAAATACCTAGTATAATTTGCATCTTTTTTTGTTGGCAATTCAAAGAATCCCTTGCTTTGCGAACCAACTTGAGTTGACTTGAACAAGCTACATACGACAACGAGTAGTTATTATGTTGCATAATATGATCAGGATCCAATCCAGGCTGCATTGGCCTAGGGTCTGGGACCATTTGGGCAGGAGCACCTATTTTGGGCTGCAAAACGGTGAGTCGATAAGGAGAGCGTCCAATATAGCTCTGGTCCTCACAAGTTCCTACCTCATGCTTCCACGGGTCAAGCGATGACAAAGACCGCCAGCTAAGAGTTGTGTGCTTAGCTGGTAGTGCAGCCTGGGCACTGTTGTCCTTCTGACTTCAGCTAGATTGAGGAGGTACGATCCGAGTGTCTGTTCACCACGGAGGTGCGGCTCAAACAGCGTCTGTTCTGGTATCCAGCGGCTGAGTAAGAAACGCTGCACCACGCCCAGCTAGATCCAAGGTGGTAGCCCCATCAGCGTGGTCGTCCCAATGTTGGACAGGAGTGTTAGCGTAGGCCCAATAAGCCACCCGTAAAAATCCCCATTGCGAATAACATAGGAGAAAATACGACTCGATACAATCGGCAAAGACCCACGCGACGAAATAAGGACTACGATTGGAAACTTGGAACATGGAATTGCAAGTCACTAGGTTTCGCAGGATGTGACAGGATAATCTACGACGAACTACATCCTCGCAACTTCGACATCGTGGCGTTGCAGGAACTTTGTTGGACTGGACAGAAAGTGTGGAAAAGCGGGCATCGAGCGGCTACCTTCTACCAAAGCTGTGGCACCACCAATGAACTGGGAACAGGATTTATAGTGTTGGGCAAGATGCGACGACGTGTGATCGGGTGGCAGCCGATCAACGCAAAGATGTGCATGTTGAGAGTTAAGGGCCGTTTCTTCAACTACAGCATCATCGACAAATCGAAATTATAGTCAACTCTATTGCTGAGCTGTCTACTTATATTGCTTGCCCTACGTCATCTGTGTCAACCCAACGACATTCAACACCAATTAATTCACCGAAACCTTTGAATAGTGTGAGCGCCTGTAGGTCCGAATATTCGCGTTCGTCTACGCACAATCGAGACGATTCGTTCTCGCTGCTCCTAATGAATATTGACAGACGAGCAACAGAAAATGAAATCACGAGCTTGGTGTCCCAGTCTCTTTGTGTTCCAGAGCCCGAATGTATGGATGTGACCAAACTGGTACCTCGTTGGAAAAGCTGCGCAAATCTGGATTTTATCTCCTTTAAAGTAGTGCTACCTGGACGCTGGAAACAACTTGCACTGAACTCTACTACCTGGCCACGAGAAGTTAAAGTTTGAAAGTTTACTTGCAGGAAGAACATCGACCCATGGAAACCTCCAACATTGAGAAATATAACTATTTATATCATGTACTGATTTATCGATCGTATTCTATAATTAACTTGATGATTGTGTGGCTATATCGGTCTCTTTCTACTCATAAGTATAAGGGAGTAGAGATCAAAGTGGATAATGAAATGATAGATATCATTAGCCTGTGCATGCCGGCAGGATCGACATACGAATGACACTAATGAGTGGAGCTTTTTTGTCGACCATTAAAGCTTTCAACAGTGTTCGAAATTCGATGAGAAAATCTTATTGGAATCGTATGTTTACGATTCGAATAAGATTCCAATAAGATTTTCTCATTGAACCCTCATTAACTGAAATTCAATTCAACCGTTATTTTGAAGTTGAAAATTTGATTTTTTGTTACGCGAAAATCGTTTTTTTTTTTCGTAAACCATGTGTTGGACGCACTTCGGAAATATTGCGCTGTCCAGATGTCCAGCGCAATATGTTTCACATATTTATTTGAAAAAAAAAATGTTTCAACCGCGACGATAATAGACTTACGTGAAGGTGAGTAATGCTTCAAAGATTATTATTCGTTAAATGAAAAAAAAAAAAATGGAAGATCAAATTAGCTTAAAACTAACAAAATCAATTAGAAACAATTACTGCAAGTATAACAACAGGTGGAAGTTCAATCCTTCTTAATACATTTTTTCGTTAAATTGATGCAACACTACAAACTAGAGAGGTGATTTTTTCAACGGTTGGAAGTTTAATTTAATTATTTATTCATTGTAATGACCTCCATCTAACAAAATGTCTTAAAATAATAAAATAATGAATTAGTTTTGTACTGTTTATTTTGATTCCGCCCTCTAATGCTTATCCTTTGACTGATACGCGTATTTCGGCTACCACTTGTAATCTTCCTCAGCATCCCCTCTAAGCAGAATATCCTTTTCGAATGAGTGTATTCCATTTTGAACTTTTTAATGGATCCTTAAAATAACTAAAACGGTCGCTATGAAGTAAACAAATAGCACCACCGTAGCCTTGTGTGTTTGGCATAACTCGACTGACATTTCCGGCACATAGTGTATTCGACAACGTTTTTTTTGTAATAATTAAGAGCACTAATTAAGAAAAAAATATTGATATTTCATATTCATATGAAAGACCACTTTTTTCTAAACCAGTATGTTTTTTTTCAGATTTTTAGAACTTTATTTAAAATATATTTCAAAGCGATTTTTCAAAATCACCTTTTGACAGCTCGGCAACTGCTTGACAGCTCCGCCCAGTATAAAATCCGACGAGAGGTGATTCATCAAATCGCTCCCATACAAACTTCAAATTGATTTTTAAATAGGTTCCCGGGTACCAAAATTCATGAAAATTTGAATCTCGGCCCAGTTTGGCGTGCAGATTCAGAATATGGAATTATCTCAACACCGCTAAAGGAGCCAATTGTAAAGAAATTATTAGTTCGTAACTAATCCGCATAGGGTGCGCCACCATCTAACTTTTTAGTTTTACGTCCTTGAGACTTCACATTTTCGGACAGTTGTTCATTTTAACAAAATAAACAACATTTCCTTAGACGTCAAAATTCCACAGCCTACTGTTTTGTTTTAAAAAGAAAAATTCAGTAGTCAAAAATCAGTTTTTGAGCATATTTTGGTGTTTTTACGAGAAATGAAGAAGAAATTAAAAAATGAAGACAAAAATAAAAAAAATCGAAAAAATGGTGTAATTTTCAGATTATATATCTCACAAAACGCAAAAAAATCGCAACCTGATTTTTTTATCAAATACACATCAATACTAGGCAAACATACCGTCGAAAATTTGGACAGGCACCACCTTTGCTAATACTATTACAAAAGATCAAATATTTCAAAAAACACCAAAATATACCTCTTAATGTGTATTATCGTCGCACCACCAAATCGAAGTCGTCGCTAGAAGCACATGCGAAGTTGCAGCTGCGAAGTAAATTTGAATCTATTTTTTCTGTTGCGCATCATTAAGCTAATTAAGAGCAACAATATGCACTAATCCAAATTGAGTTGCGACATTTCTAAGTAGGTTAAAAATCAATTTTCGCACGTTCGGTCACTTCGTATTTCGACTAAAAGCATAATATTTGCTAAAAATTTCAGGTTGCGATTTTTGCGCTTTGTGAGATATTATAACCTGAAAATTAAAATAACGGTTGAATTGATTTTTCAGTCAATGAGGGTTCAATGGGAAAAGCTGTTGTTTACGATTCCAATTAGATTCCAATAAGATTTTCTTATCGAATGTCGAACGCTGTTGAAAGCTTTAAATGGTCGACAAAAAAGCTCCACTCATTAGTGTCATTCGTATGTCGATCCTGCCGGCATGCACAGGCTAATACGCGCCAACTTTGGACGTAGTTGGGGGGGGGGGCGAAGCCTCTCAAAATTAGCCCTTTTCGGATGTACTCCGTGTTTCTCCAGTTTCAAAAGTATTTTTTTCGGAAAGATTGGAAAATTTTGAGTTAAAATGACACTGACAGCTTAAAGATTTGAGTGAAGTTCTCTGCCTTAAAAGTATTTTGAAACAAGTTACAAAATCCCACTATCAAGAACAATGATTTTTTCCAGTGGTTTTTATTGCCTTCTGCTGAAAACGTGCTAATAAGTATTAGATACAGGTAATTAGATACCAGTTAGCTGTACTACGTACAGTTGGTGATTGTAAACATGGTCTTTGTTGGAACTAGTCCACCATGGCCACGCTGGCCCAGGCTTGTAAACATTCGACACTTTTCACTGCCTTCGTTTCGTTGTCGCGGTCGGGTGTCAGCTTGCTTTATTTCATTCGAACGCGACCGCTACCTTTTACACACAACACAAGCGGCAGAACAAAGATCAATAAAGAAAAAAGTGGATCAAATCAACGTAGTCTGACACGATGACATTAGTATAATTCCAGCTTTTCGCAGCCAATTTTGATTAAAATTGGTATAATATTAGTCACCTTCCATCAAGCTAGACGGCTGCCGACTGATACCTCAATCAACAACCGCCGCACTCTTTATTCATTCCTGTAGAGTACGAGATATTCGGAGTTCGTATGAATTAAGAATAACTAAAGTTTAAATAATATTCATGAACTCGCACACCGTGTTTATTATTGTTCCACTTACTGTCATCCACCGAGCCTAACTGCCCCATCGTGTCAATGCCTACTATGATCTTTACAATCTCCATTTCTATGCGTAGTGTTAGATCCTACAACCCCCCCTTACTTTTATTATGATAATGTGGTGTGGTGTATTGTGTTTAATAATTTGTGGTTCTTCCTTCGTTTCACTCAGTTGTCCTCGTCATCAAACCTAGGCTCTCTTGTTTATTTTTTTTTTTATGTAATAACTTCTTAATATTCTCTACCTTTATGCAAACCAATTTCTATTAAAGTGTCACTATCATAATTAGTACTCTAGTTAATGTCCTACTATCACCCATTAATAGTGTTATCACTTAACTTCCTAAATCATTATTCTAGTTTCTGACATTATTCTTTGAATTGTTTAAAACAATGCTTCAATCGACCTGCCCTGTATCGTCTAGTTAGCATGTTGCATAAAACTCTGGATTCATGTTACGTATACGTTTCACCTACGGATTCCTCGTTGGGCGTCATGACCATGTTACGGCGTTGTTAGTAATTGCATCATCAATGTTTGCGTATCATCACTTCCGCGCCGAATCGTATGCTCCGCTCTCTTCCCATTCACAAAAGACTTCATGATCTTCCGCTATAATAAAAATTCCAAGTTAATAAACACATATTTAAACTCTTCACTTCATGTGTATAATGAAGATCCATTCTTTCACAATATCCACGTATGTTTCTGTTTCTTCTTTTCTCGAGGTTTAGATGCTCCAATTCCTTCTGCCATCGAATCTGTAAAAGTTGTTGCTAAAAAAACGTTATTAAATTATTGCATTTCTATTGCTCTTAATTTTTTTCTAGTTTCTTTATTTATAGCTGAAAAAATGTACCTTTTTTATTTTTTTTTAGTGGACCCCAAATCGATGGGAATAAATGGAAGAATCTGTTTTGATTAGAGCATATACGAATTTCTCGTTGATACATTACCAATAAGTTCCCTTAAATGTTCCTCAGTATTATTCCTTTTTTACGTGACTTTAAATGTAACTTTAACGTTTACCAATGTTAATTTACTTTAAACTAAAAATGTATATCAATAAAATTTTAATTTGAAAACATGGAATTATTATCAGTCTGAGTTTCGCTGACAAATGAAACGATTTTATATATGTTATATAATTAAAATAATCTAAATTCTATGAACAAGCATTGTATTCAAAAGAACAATTTGTCATTAACAAATCAATAAAATTTATTTCTTATATTGCATTACAACTTTAGATCTGTTGCGTTTATAATTATAAACAATGATGCTTATAGAAACTCACCAATGAGTTTCAATACTTGCATCCTTGTGTTTGTACTTCTTTTTTTTTTAAGGTCAATAGTTCCATATCTTCACATCCATGAACCATTCATAGACGTTATCTATCATATTTAAGTTTCTTAAAATTATGACACTTGCACCTTGCTAATTGTCGATTCAATGACAACCATTTCCAATGGGTTTTATCAACTCTTACTGGTTCATAAAATCTTATACACACGAGTTAGTTGTTTCCACTCAGTTATTTATTATAATCTCTGCCAATTGAAGAACAATTTCTTGAACATTTCTGATGAATACTAAACAATTGTATCGTCACAATCACCAAATGTTTCTTCGAACGTCGCTAGGAGAATCACTAAAACACTTTATTCAATAAACGAACTACAATTGGTTTAATCACAATAATCTCTTGAACAATACATCAACAAGCCTTTGGTCAAACTATTGATTCAAAATATGAAATACTCAAGGGAATACTTTCGTTTGAAATGATACTAATTTAAATAAACTCATTTCTTTTTGTAACACTATTGGTTCAATTTCCACAATTCAATGAACACTATTTGTTCAACAGTAGTTCTTTTAACGCTACAGGTTCAACATCTATTCTCCTAATGCTATAGTCTCAGTTACAATCCTTAAAAGCTACTGATTTGAATACAATAATCTTTCGACCGCTACTGGTTTGACACCAGCATTTTTTCTACTGCTGCTGATTTGATTTCAAACATCTTGCGAACAACGCTAGTTGGTTTTCAACACTTCTTCTAACCTTACTGGTTTAATTTCACAACTCCTTCAAACGCTACTAGTTCAATCGCAACAATCCTTTGAGCGATACTGGTTCGATTTCAACAACTGCTGTGAACGCTAGAGGTTCGATTACAACATTCCTTAGACTGCTGCTAGTTCGGTTTCAACAATTTTTTTGAACGCAACTGGTTCGATGTCAACAATCTTTCGAACGCTACTGGTTCAATTTCAAAAATCCTTCGAACGCAACTGGTTCGATTCCAACGATCCTTCAAACGCTACTGGTTCGATGTCAATAATCCTTCGAACGCAATTGGTTCGATGTCAACGATCCTTCAACGCTACTGGTTCGATTTCAACAATCCTTCGAACGCTACTGGTTTGATGTCAACAGTCCTTCGAACGCAACTGGTTCGATTTCAATATTCCTTCGAACGCAACTGGTTCGATTTCAGCAATCCTTCGAACGCTACTGGTTCGATTTCAATATTCTTTCGAACGCAACTGGTTCGATTTCTACAATCCTTCGAACGCTACTGGTTCGATTTCAATATTCCTTCGAACGCAACTGGTTCGATTTCAGCAATCCTTCGAACGCTATTGGTTTGATTTCAATATTCCTTCGAACGCAACTGGTTCGATTTCAGCAATCCTTCGAACGCAACTGGTTCGATTTCAACAATCCTTCGAACGCTACTGGTTCGATTTCAATATTCCTTCGAACGCAACTGGTTCGATTTCAGCAATCCTTCGAACGCTACTGGTTCGATTTCAATATTTCTTCGAACGCAACTGGTTCGATTTCAACAATTCTTCGAACGCTACAGGTTCGATTTCAATATTCCTTCGAACGCAACTGGTTCGATTTCAGCAATCCTTCGAACGCTACTGGTTCGATTTCAATATTTCTTCGAACGCAACTGGTTCGATTTCAACAATCCTTCGAACGCTACTGGTTCGATTTCAATATTCCTTCGAACGCAACTGGTTCGATTTCAGCAATCCTTCGAACGCAACTGGTTCGATTTCAATATTCCTTCGAACGCAACTGGTTCGATTTCAGCAATCCGTCGAACGCAACTGGTTCGATTTTAATATTCCTTCGAACGCAACTGGTTCGATTTCAACAATCCTTCGAACGCTACTGGTTCGATTTCAATATTCCTACGAACGCAACTGGTTCGATTTCAGCAATCCTTCGAACGCAACTGGTTCGATTTCAACAATCCTTCGAACGCAACTGGTTCGATTTCAACAATCCTTCGAACGCTACAGGTTCGATTTCAATATTCTTTCGAACGCAACTGGTTCGATTTCTACAATCCTTCGAACGCTACTGGTTCGATTTCAATATTCCTTCGAACGCAACTGGTTCGATTTCAGCAATCCTTCGAACGTTATTGGTTTGATTTCAATATTCCTTCGAACGCAACTGGTTCGATTTCAGCAATCCTTCGAACGCAACTGGTTCGATTTCAACAATCCTTCGAACGCTACTGGTTCGATTTCAATATTCCTTCGAACGCAACTGGTTCGATTTCAGCAATCCGTCGAACGCAACTGGTTCGATTTCAATATTTCTTCGAACGCAACTGGTTCGATTTAAACAATCCTTCGAACGCTACTGGTTCGATTTCAATATTCCTTCGAACGCAACTGGTTCGATTTCAGCAATCCTTCGAACGCAACTGGTTCGATTTCAATATTCCTTTGAACGCAACTGGTTCGATTTCAGCAATCCTTCGAACGCTACTGGTTCGATTTCAATATTCCTTTGAACGCAACTGGTTCGATTTCAACAATCCTTCGAACGCTACTGGTTCGATTTCACCAATCCTTCGAACGCTACTGGTTCGATTTCACCAATCCTTCGAACGCTACTGGTTCGATTTCACCAATCCTTCGAACGCAACTGGTTCGATTTCAACAATTAAGAACTCCAATAATTCTTTCTGATCATGAAAACTACTCGTCCAAATTAATCCACAAACACCACTAATCAATTCCCATACTTGATCGTACCTGGATAAGTTTAAATCAATAAACTCAAATAGCGGATTCATATCTGTAGACAAAAAAAAATTACACATCAAATCATAAACGCAATTCACTCTTTCTAACCAGCCAGTGGCTGAAAGTTACGATATTAAAAATATTCACTCTTTCCAATCTATGAACGCTCGCCACTCATTCATTCATATAAATCCGTAAACACAACTAATGCATTCTAATACACGAATGCAATGATTCATTCTAATCAGTACACGTACTTCATCTCAAATTCTCAAATGATTTATTTTATTTCCGTAAACGATAATGCATTCTTCTAAAACTTTGAACACTACTCATTCATCCTTATTAATCGTACTGGCTAGTTTCAATCCTTGAATAACGTTTAAACGTTACTACAAAACCATGGTTCATTCCAATTCATGCATGCAAATCAGTTTATTGTAACCCAAGATTACTGATTTATTCAACTAAAGCAAGCCTCCTGTACAGGTTTTTTTTTAATTTATTTTTTCAATAGAAAGGAGCACTTCCACAGTTATTAACTGACAGCTTCCTCTGCTAATGACCATTTTCCATGTGTATATCCATGTGTATATCGAGTGGCAGAAACTAAAATACTGTATGCCCCAGGAAATCTTGGAAATTTCCTTTATAAAAAGTTTCTGGATCAATCAGGAATCGAACCCGTCATTGGCCGTCACATAATTTTCATCACGAGTTATTTTCATAATTTTAAATTATTGTTAATAAAGTAACATGAGCTCAACACTTCCTGCAAAACAAAATCATACTCATATTTTATTTGTTAGTCTTGTAACAAAACTATTATTAAAAGAACAATCCTAATTAATTTCCAAGATACTTTTAGGCTCTTCAGTAGACATGTTTATGGCATTTTTTTATTTACAGCTGCCATAAACTTCATTCCTACATAAAACATGTCAAAACTTATATATAACTTGCCATTATCCCAAGCTCATTTACAGCCTTTTTCAGGTTGCAATAGAAAATAAGAGATAATCAGTGCAATGACCCCTTCATTAAGCATAGACTAAAACAACTTCTTCTTATTTTCATACCGATATTGAGACTTATCACTAATCACTCATGGGTAAATAGAATCTAAATAATTTACCAAAATGTAAAGAAATAATGTTCTTCGGAGTTGAACGATATAAACCCCTCTAGCTAACATATTAATTTGCTCCAAGATTTGCTCATTACCTCAATCACCAATTATCAAATAGAATTAATTGCAAAGAATAACATTTGTAAAGCTTACCCGTGTGTATCCAGTGCAGTACTATCGTTTTTAAAATGTTTGAATAAAACCCAACTATTTTCAATTACTTTAAATATAACAATATCAAGTATGTAAAAGAACCACTATCAGCACACTTTTCCAGTTACGCCTGCACACTACAGATTTGAATTTATTGCTAATCCCGTTGTCACGTTAACATTTGTTCTCAAATACTAACTATACACCTACCTCCATTAATACATTGCTTTCACTTTGGAATCAATCATTATTCAGTCTAAACATTGAAAATATAAAGAGCACTTGCATTCATAATTGCTTATGAACCAGATTCAAAAGTCAACACGCTGTCCGGCATCGCCACTCATCTTTGAACAACACTAAGACGCAGACAGCGCAGGGGAATGAAATTATCACTTTGATTTATACGTCTTTCACTGTTTATCCTCGTCGCCATTTGTAGAGTACGAGATATTCGGAGTTCGTATGAATTAAGAATAACTAAAGTTTAAATAATATTCATGAACTCGCACACCGTGTTTATTATTGTTCCACTTACTGTCATCCACCGAGCCTAACTGCCCCATCGTGTCAATGCCTACTATGATCTTTACAATCTCCATTTCTATGCGTAGTGTTAGATCCTACAATTCCAGGTATATACAATTTACAATCTTCTTCAATAACAATATACCTACGCCAGCAAATCTACCTCGCTCCAACTCTCCAAACTCGTACCTGACGATGCCTGAGCGTTCAACTCTACCTATCTTCCAGCAGTCTTTACCCAGCATTCTATGATTTATACCCGTGAGCTGTATAATAATGTCTGACTCGGTTCTGAATTCATCCAGTATCTACTAGGGAAAACCAAACAGTAAATGCAGAAAGGTTGCTAGAAGCATAGTGATTTCAGCTAATAATCCAGTGTTTTTGAACTAGATCCAGTGTTGTTTGATAACATAATAATTGTAAAGGAAAGTGTAACACGTTTTGGTGCAAAGGTAAGTTTTAAATACACATTCTAATTATATGTGTTATGATATTTTCGTTCAAAACTAACAATTGGAAAATATTTTCTATGTTACAGATTACAAAATGAGTAAAATCAGATGTATTCGTCCATTCAAAGACATTCAGTGTTCGAAAGAGCTGCGATATCTCACGGATGGTATCATCCAAAAACTAAAGTCAATTGGATTTTCCAAGGTATCCACACTGAACACCAAGGATTTTCGTATTTGTTCGTCTTGCCGTCTACATATTGATTCAAGAGCTCACCTCACCCAAAACGAAGAACAAAGCGTAGCCGGTGGCTCAAGGATGCCAACTGTTCAGACCATACCTGTTGTACCTGATTCGCAAAGCTATGGAAGTTTGGTCACGATACCATCAGCGTCAACGCTAAGCACAATTCAATCAAATGAAGACTTCACGATGCCTGTAGACGTCGAAATATTCAACCGAGGAATAACAGCTATTCGTGTTTCGCCTATAGATTTAGGTAAGGTTAAAAATGTTCACTATCCTGAAAAAAAGTGCGCTGAAATCGTCGAAGGTGTACGAAGAAATCTTTTTAAATTAGACGCTAAAACAGAAAAAGCAAACGAGTTTAATGAAGTCATAGAAAATATGAAAATTAAATTTTTAAATTCAGCCACAAGGCAAGAAAAACTATCAATTTTATCATTGTTACCAAAATCATGGTCAGTACAAAAAATTGTAGACGAATTTAAAACTAGTAGAAATATGGCATCAGATGCAAGAAAGGAAAAAAATAATGCATTAGATTCATCTCAAGGTTCAAGCTCTGGAAAAGCTTTGAGTAATGAAACAAAAGAACTGGTTTTGAATTTTTTTGAGGACGATGATATAAGCCGTGCAATGCCAGGCCAAAGAGATTTTGTTAGCGTAAAGACAGGAAATAAGAGATTAGCTGTTCAGAAAAGATTGTTAATGATGACATTAAGAGAAGCTTTTAATCGCTTTAAGTGTACGTCAATGTAAAAATAGGGTTTTCATCATTTGCAAGCCTCCGGCCAAGGCAATGTAAACTATTGACTATCACAGGAACACATAATGTTTGCGTTTGCACTACGCATGAAAATGTCAATTTAATTCTACATAGCTTAAAAAAATACAATGTCTTGAATGATCTAAAAACATTAACGAATAGATTACTTTGCGAAAATAAGACAACTCATTGCCATCTACGAAGATGTAAAAACTGCCCAGATACCTCAGTTTTAGAAGACAGTTTATTGAAACAACTTTGTTGAAAACCTTTCATTCGAACAATGGGTTACCACTGACAGATGTGATTTAGAAACTATTGTAAAGCAAACCGATGACTTTGTTACATTTTTCAGCTCAAAATTAGAAAGTTTGATTCCGCATGATTTTGTAAAAACCGAACAATCCAATTTTTTGAAAACTACAAAACAAAACTTGCAAGATAATGAATTTTTGGCTATTTGTGACTTTTCTGAAAATTACAGCTTCGTTTTGCAGGATGAAGTTCAATCACACCATTGGAACGTGCAACAGGCCACAATCCATCCTTTCGTAATATATTATACTTAAAATAGGCAAATTAAACATTTTAGCTTCATTATAATTTCAGAAGAACTAAGACATGATTCAGTCGCTGTTAATTTGTTTATTGATAAAATGATGAAGTTTTTACAAATTGATCAAAATAAAAACATGAAAAAAAAATTATTTTATGTCAGATGGTGCTGCTTCACAGTATAAAAACCGAAAAAACTTTTCTAGCCTTTGTAAGTTTAAGTCAAAGTATGGTATTGACGCTGAATGGCATTTCTTCGCAACATCGCACGGAAAAGGTCCATGCGATGCTATTGGAGGTACGATAAAACGCATGGCTACCAGAGCAAGTTTAGCCAAAGAACGCGAACACCCGATAAAGACTGCAAGAGAGTTGTTTAATTGGGCAAACAAACGAAAAGAAGAAGAACTTACAAAGTTGTCATTTTGTTATTCTACTACAGAAGAATACGAAAATATGTCTTTGCAGCTAAATAATCAATATAATAATGCAAAAACAATTCAAGGAACTCAAAAATTCCACTCATTTCTTCCTCTATCAGAAAATACAATAAAGGCAAAGCTTTATTCAAACTGCCCTGACAATGATGCCAAAATATTCGATATTGTTAAGAAAGTTGTGTAAACAATAATTTGATAAAAATACAGGAATAAAAATAAACTGATGTACAAAGTATAATGTTATTTTTTATTGCGCACAAATACCACCCCTGAAAAATAAGCCTTTTGAATCTTGCTAATTGAGGAGCTTGCGATATGCAAGAGTTGAATGCACATTTTCAACACAATACACCAAAAACCACTGGAAGAAATCATTGTTCCTGATAGTGGGATTTTGTAACTTGTTTTTCAAAATACTTTTAAGGCAGAGAATTTCACTCAAATCTTTAAGCTGTCAGTGTCATTTTAACTCAAAATTTTCCAATCTTTCCGAAAAAAATACTTTTGAAACTGGAGAAACACGGAGTACATTCGAAAAGGGCTAAAACTTATTAAGTTATCAAAAAAATCAATATTAAATTAGTAATATCTTCTAAACGGTGCATCTTAGAAAAATGTTACCGAAGTACTTTTTTCTTGCAAATTTGATGTACTTTCATAAAATTAGGGCGACAAACTTTTTTGACTTTACTTAATAGCTTTTTTTGAAAACCGTAATTTTTTAAAACATTTTTTTTTCATTGTAACCTATTTTTCTCCAGAACAACCCACTGTGCACTAGGTAGCATTTTCAGTCAGCTATAACATAAGGATAATAAAAAAATATTGACATGTCACTTTTGAGGGAAAAACTATATTTTAGTTCAAATCACAAAAACCAAACATATTTTTTTACCGTGCATATTTTCTCCATATAGCACCAACAATTGTCTAAAACTTCGCCGAAGACACCAAACCGATCGGACAAACCGTTTTCGAGATACAATTTTTTGAAGATATCATGTGCATTTTTCATAGGCCCTTCTCATAAGTAAGGCTAGATTAAAAATGGCGAACCAAGTATGCAAAACGGCGTTTTTGTTCCCCAAAAACTTGTATGCAAGGTTCCATGCAAATCAAAAAATACAAAAAATAAAAACTGGAAAAATTTCCCACTTGTTCGTGGAATCGCTCAACTATTTAAGGCTCCCACATTCGTTAAATAACATCGAGTAATTTGCAATAATGATTCATATGTTTTTATTTGAATATTTGGTTCGTTTCAATTTATTCTTCTTTGATTATTAATGCCATATTGTTATACGTTTAAATGGGAATGTTTCAGTTGTAACGAGAGTTTTGTATTCTTTGTAGTTCTGCTGTTTTGTGTTAGGCTAAACATATAATTAAGTTCAAACAGACTGTACAGTTTAACTGAAGACAGTGTGTAATAATAAATGAATAAATAAATAAATAAATAATGTATAACGATAAAAATATTCGATTGGATATGCTACGTTGATACTTTTTGAACGAATTGATCAACCCTTTTAAATTTATGAACTGTGGAAACAATGCTTACAGAGCAAAGGTTCTGATAGGTTATGTATATTTTTATGATTTAATCAATGTTTTTTTCGCCTCCTGACAAGCAATAAAGGGTTTGTTTGAAAAACAATTTCAACCAAATGAAGGGGAAAATATTGCGTCATAATAGTCTCAAGGACATCAAACAGATTTGAACCATATTTTGAATTTAAAAAAATCATTTTCGAAAGTGTCCAAAGTTGCCCCGCATTTCAAAAGTAACCCCGCACGACGGTAATTCGCTTCATGATCATTGAATAAATAGTAGATAGGGAAGTGGAACCATCTCGGCAGGGGTCCTATTTTGGGCACTTTTCTGCTATAGCTCAGTCAATTCTGACCCAATTGACACAATTTTTTGAACGCGATGAGATACGTATAGTATCTAGCAGTGTACAAAATTTCAAGTCAATTGATTAGAAATTGAATGAGTTATAGCGAAGAGTGCCCAAAATACCGGTCGCTGCCCAAGTGGTTCGCTACCCTATCTAGTGGTTTGTTTTTCCCTTTCTTCATCGTCCTCTATCTATAGACAAGACAGGCTTTTTCGAAGTGTAGAATTAGCATAAGTTGTGTAATACACTATACACAAAAAAAAATTAAAAAATAAATGAATAAAAAGGCTTTTTTTGCCATGAGTTCCTTGGGAGGTCTGGGTCATTGATCACTACTACGTCGCCAAGCTGTATCGGCTTCGCTGGATAGTGCCACTTTGTCCGACGGACGGCTTATCGTCGGCAGATACTCATGTAACCATCGCTTCCAAAACAAATTACCGAATGTTTGCGATGCTTTCCAGGTATTAACGAGCGTAGCGGGGCCATTATCATAGGGTACTAAAGGCTTCGTACCGCTGGAAGTACCCAGCAAAAAATGGTTGGGTGCCAGCGCCTCATTTTATGCATGATCGATTGGTATATAGATGAGGAGGCGCGAGTTGATAATATTCTCCAACTCCAGAAGACTATTACGAAGGACTTCGTCTGTAGGTAGTCTAGGGAGATGCATGTTGACTGCACCAATCTCTCCCATCTTCCACCCATGTGCGGACTACTTGGAGGAATAAAGTTCCATTTGGTGTTGGGTGTCACAAACTCTCGCATCAACTTATTCTGATCAATGGAAAGCTTCGGCCAGTTCACGACTAGCCCCAACAAAATTTGTTCCACGATCGCTAAACAGTTCTAGAGGGGTTCCTCGTCTGGCCATAAAGTTCCGTAATGCCATACACGAATTAGTATTGAGGGAGTGGGCTATTTCGATATGGATTGCCCGTATCACTAGACATGTGATTAGCGCGGGTCTGGTACGTTTGGCATAAGGACATTTGGCATAAATAATATGTGAAATATATTTTCCCTCTTGAGAAAAAATAAAGAACAGCCTTCAAGGGAAAGAAGGCAAACTTGTTGTTGGTGCGTTATATTGGATCTCTTATTTTCGAAATAACCTTCTGCTTCCATGAATTTATTTTTTTTTTCGGAAGGGGAATGTTCTTTCTTTTGTATATAGACTGTTCTTTATCGATACAAGCAATTTAGATTCCGGTACATATTATATCCAGAAAAAATAATGCATTATAATGTGTTATCTTTCTTTAGAATACTTTTCCTTTTTCTACGTGAAGTATGTAGTTCATTTTTAACTGAAATCATTTTATGCCAAACGTCCTTTATGCCAAATGTTCATTATACTAAACGTTCTTTATGCCAAACGTCCTTTATGCCAAACGTACCAGACCCGATTAGCACGCCCCATCTTTTCTCGGTTCGCCTGCCCACGACAACTTGCATTGGACCAGAGTAATCGATGCCAGCATACACGCTAAGAAAAAGTTACTCTAAAATGAGTAAGATTCACACAAAACTGAGCTAAACTGGAACAGCTCAAAAAATGAGTAAATTGCATTTCCAGCGATAGCGCTGGCCCAAGTGCAAAAATCCTAACCGTTTAAGCCGTATAATGTTCTTCACATCAGCAAATAATATTATACAACTTAAAATGATGAGATTTTCGCACTTGGGCCAGCGCTATCGCTGGAAATAAAATTTACTCATTTTTGAGTTGTCCCACTTTAGCTCCAAAATGAGTGAATTTTCTGACCGTGTATGAGAACGGCCGAGAATAGGCTGCCAAACGTGATGATGGTGATGATGGAAGGTCGGCCATAATGGGTGGTTGCGGTTGTGCACTGGCATTCTTGTAGAATTGACACTGTTGGCGAGCTTTATAGCAAACTCTGCGTAACTGTGGGATCCAATACATTTGTTGCTGTTCGTTGACGATTGTTTCATGGTTCAGATGGTGATAGCGCTCGTGGATGAATTGTTCTAGCTATGATAAGCAAAATAAAGTGCCCACCCCATCATTTTTTGAATTTCTCTCATTTTTTTGGTTGAAATTAAAGTAAGCACACTGCAGTTTTTTTTCTAGAACTTCTTTTCAATATTCTTTTCAAGTTTTACTTACAGAACAATGATAAAAAATACGACTTAAAGAAAAAAAAATCAATTGGTATTGAAGAAAAAACCAATGTTTCGTCCAGCGGTGAATCAGGCCTCACGTTGTGTCTTGTAATCCCGGAGGATAGAATAACGACGAACTACTTTCTACTGCTTCACGTTTTATTGCGCACCACAGAGAGGCAGTGCTCCTGCTCTGTGGTGGTACTTTGCTTTGCTACCGGCAGTAGAATGGTATGGACGGCGTCGTCGTCGATGAATTGGCATCTGGCAATTCTCCCACTCGTGCGAAGGACTCCATGATCGTCCAGGAAAGATGATAGCTTATAGAGAGAACTGCTCTTGGGAATTGCAGACGAAAATTACTCGTCCTTATTCGTAGGTTGTTTTAGTAGCGAAATCTCCTCCCCAAAGACCTCCAGCTGAACTTGTCCGATATATAAACAGGGTGTCGACTCAATATTGAAAATCAAATTCCCTGACTTTCCCTGACTTTCCAGTCTATTTCACTGAAAATTCCAGGTCATGTAAATATAAGCTTAAGGGTGTCTGCTCATGAGATAAAATTAAATTCTCAGAATTTTCTGTAGGAGTAGCGAAGGATTAAGGCATATTGACATTTTTTCTTCAGAATTATTCTGTGCTGTGCTGAAAATAACTTGACATGTCCACCAAAAACTCCTTAATTTTGATAAAAATCCATTCAGAAAACCAACTAGGTAACAATACTTAAAAAAAATGCCAAAATTACAAATAGGATATTCGATAGCCATTGCTAGAACATCGTTAGAACGGCATCTTGATGAGCTACTCATGATGTTCAGATGACTGTATGTATAATAAAATTTAATGAAAAAAAATCACAAAAATAAAATTTTTATTCCCGCCGACCGCTCTATAAAAATCCTTCAGCAAAAAAATCATCCAAAAGTTCTGCAATATTATTTCTGATATTGATATAAATAAGTAAAGTGAATGTATTGGAAACAACTGAATGTAGTTTATAAACTTTCTTCGTTTGTCAAAATTCCTTCATGAATCCTATTACTTTGTATAGAAAATTCTCTAAAAGGTCTGCCAAAATGCCGACAAACTGACTTAGAACACTCCTTTAGATTTTTTTTTTCTCGAAATGTCACCACATTTTTTCTAGAAATTATAATTCAACAATACTTTTAAAAGCTCCATCAAGCACTTCTGAAAATTCGGATTTTCTGTCAAACTCTACCTGATACCTCTAGCATTGATTAAAAATCTGTAGAATCCTAAAATGGCTTTTCTGTTTTATTGTGCTTTTATCTTCTTAAGTCTCAAACAATTAACAATTGTATTGAAATCATTGGTAAGCTCATCATTAGATTCTTTCAATATCCTCATTGGAATTTTTGATGTTTTTGTTTTTACTGTAGACTGTAACTGTTATGAATCTTGAAAAGAAAAAACTGTAAAGAACGTGGTTTTACGATAGGAGAAGAATGTCACTTGAATTCTGTAAGAACTATGCCAGGAAATCACTAAAGATGGCGCTTGGATAGAAAAAAAAACATGCGAAAAGTCTGCTGAGGATTTGGCAAGGAAATTTTACTAAATTATTTTAGGAAATTAATTAAGAATCTCGCCAGGAATCTTGTACATATCTTGCAAAATGTTCCTTTTAGTTATAGTTTCTGACAAGGCCATTAATACACCAAGTTTCAAAGAACTAGCATTTTTTATGTCAAGGAAGAATATTGCAAGGATATGTGTCAAATATAATAGACTCGTATTTTTTTTTTGGGTTCAGATATAACCCTAAGCTAAAAATTGCAAAACTGTACTAAAAACGTTTGACATAACTTGCGTATCACATTCTCTACTGCATGAAGCCTTGTGTAGATTTAGAATGAATCAGTTGAAGAACTAGGCATAATCATCTCAGGAAGATTTACCAAGATTATTACAAGAGATTCAACTAAGATTTTTCTAGAATTAAAAAAAAAATCATCGGTGTACCAATGACATTGGTCTGTACCAGTGTTGGTAAAACTCAAATTCTCAAATCTCATGGTTGAGTTGTTTCACGCGCGATTCTTGACTCGCCAATCTCACCGCCGAAAAAATCATGCATGAGTTAACTCGTGATTTCACTCATTGCTTTATTTCTTGGTGTTGTTATTATTTACATCGAAGTTTTTAGGATTGCATGATAGAACAAAAGCATATATAGCGTACAACAACATCGAATGTCGTTAACCCTTTCCTTCCCACGACTTTGAACGACTATATCTATGCCAAAAAAGCGTTTCCGAAAAAAGTGGTAGAACAAAAGTTATTGCAAATTGGCTAAATTTTTCGAAATCAATGAAAAAAATTTTGGTTGTAAATCAATAGATTTTTCATTGTTTATCAATAGTTCAACTATTGAAACAAGTAGGTAGTAGTTGGGTTAACTTTATGAGGTTATAACCATATTCTAAAAATTATTGCGTCATATTCATCTAATTCCGTTTGTCCGGAGTTCGTCGAAAATTGATGGTGCTCTAGAGCAACCATGGGAAGTAGAGGGTTAAAATAGATTTGAATTCGTTTTACAAGCAAATGAGATTTTGGCGCTTGACTCGTGAGAGCGAGATTTTGCATGAAAAACTCGCGCGTGAGAAAACGATTCAGAATCGTGTGCGAGTTTGCTCACGCAGGAGCGGCTCATGAGTGTGCTTTGAGTGTGAGTTTACCAACACTGGTCTGTACAACAAATTTCTGGGCATCCCAAGACTGAATCCACCAATACATTTACAATAAACCCATCAAGATGCAGGAGTGAGGCATCTCAAAACGATATTACCAAAGAGTGGACTGAAAATTCATAAAACATTATATTGAGTACAGAGGGATTCCACGGAGGCACGCAAGTCGATCCTGAGCGACCATTTCAAAAATATCTGAAACTTTGCACAGTTTTTCAATTTCATCTAAAACGTCATTTTTCGATATCAAATCTTCATATAGAGTCACGTCTAACTTTTCAAAAGGGTGTATGTGAAAATGGTTGAAAAATATTCAAAAAGCTGCACAGCAAAAACGGTTCGTTCGATTGTTATGATTTTTTCAGCAAAGTTAGATAACTTAATGGGGATTGCTAAGAAAATATACACTGTAAAAAATTTTTTTTTGCATTAAAAAAATATCATTTTTGTCACACAAACTCAAATATCTCAAAACCCTATCTTTTTACCAACGTGATTTTTTCAGGGAAAACGGTCCATTATATTAGCTATCTACCATAAAAATTTGGTGATGGTAAACTAATAAACAAAAAAGTTATGATATTTCAAACATTTCACAATTTTTACATTTAGTAAAAAAAATATGTTTTTTTTTACCGTGTACATTATTCAGAGAATCGCATTATGATGCTGATTTTATTGTTAAGGCTACCGCATGAATTAAACAAGTTATTTTCATGATATTTTTATTTAATTATTCATAACTATTATAGCATCTATTAGAAACTTAGACGCGATCCAGTGTAGTGATCAAAAGTATTGATAGTGTCATTATTTTTATTGTACGTGACTGGCGAAAAATTCTGTTAATAGGGTTAAAACCTGTTGATAATAAGAAACATAAGTAATATTATTTTTAAGATAAAAGCTGCAAAACAAAAGTTTTATATAGACGAATGCGTCTAGTTTACCTGCAAAAAACTTACCTCTTAGATAATAGATTTTATGATGGAGAGAAAGCGAGTAACTGCAACACCAACAAATACATAATAGGTGCATACCACGACAATGCTCTAGACGTCTAGTTTACCTGCAAAAATTTACCTATCAGAGAATAGAATCATAAATATCGGGAGGAAGCGAGTAACTTCAACAACAACAAATGCATGATAGGTACCATGACAATGCTCACGAAAAAGCAAAAAATTACTACCGCTATGGTTATTAAGGATTGTAAAGTAAAAGTTTTCTTCAGTCAAGTAAACGACACCAAACTAGTCAGTAAAAATTTGAAAGTGATTTTGTTTATTAAAATCTAACGAACAACATGAGTAGTCGCTTTCTCAACTGTTGTAGGCCGTTTGCAGAAAAAAAGTGCTCAAAAGAGTTACGAAATCTCACCGAAAGCACCATAGATAAACTGAAAGCGACAGGTTATGCTCCAATGTCCACATTGAATACAAATTTACGCATTTGCACGTCCTGCCGTCTAAACGTTGACAAACGAGCAATCTGTATATCATCGGAAGAGCAGGGCGCAGGAAGTTCGAAAACGACAACAACTGAGGAATTACTAGAAGTTCCAAGTGCAGAGAGCCTTGCCACCGTACCATCAGCGACATCTGTTTCAACAAATCAATCGGAAGATGAGTGTATTCAAAAGGTAAACATCGAACGCTTTAACGAGGGCATAGCTGGGATAAAAGTGACTCCGATTAAATGGACGAAGATGGACTACGTTTATTATCCAGAGAAAAAATACCGTGAAATAAACGAAGCTGTACGTAGAAACCTCTTCAAATTAGGACCTGAGGATGTGGAAAATACAGACTACGATGAGGTAATTATGAATATGAAGGAAAGGTTCTCGAATCCAGCCACGACAAGGAAAGAAAAATTATTGATTTTGTCGATGCTGCCAAGTTCGTGGTCTATTCAAGATGCCATTGATGAGTTCGAAACCAATAGATATACAGTAAAAGAGGCAAAACTATTTAAGAATAACTGTCTTTCAACCAAAAATACTAGGTCTAGTAATGCGTTAACAGACGAGGCAAAAGAAATAGTAGTTCAATATTTTGAAGATGATGAAGTAAGTCGAGCTATGCCTGGCCAGAAAGATTATGTATCAGTAAAACAAGGTGGAAAGCGTCAAGCAACCAAAAACGATTAATGATGACGACATTGAAAGAAGCTTACACACGCTCCAAGGAAATTCACAATAATATTAAAGTAGGTTTTTCCTCATTTGCAAGCCTTCGGCCAAGGCAATGCAAGCTTCTTTCCAATTCAGGAACACATAATGTTTGTGTGTGCACAACCCCTTGAGAATATTAACCTTATTTTACATAGTTTGAAAAGAATAAATTTAACAAAGGATATTAAAATGTTAACTGGTAGTCTTTTGTGTGAAAATACAACATCAAATTGCTATCTACGATCTTGTTCGGATTGTCCAGATTCTTCATTATTGGAAAATACTTTATTCGGTGAGTTTGAAGAAAAATATATTGATCAGTTATCATTTGAGCAATGGGTAACCACGGATAGGTGTGACCTAGAAACAATTGTAAAACCTGTAGATGAGTTTGTGTCATATTTTTGCTTGAAATTAGAAAGTTTAATCCCTCACGATTTCATTAAAACAGAGCAATCCAGCTTTTTAAAAAATACGAAAAATACGTTACAAAATGGTGAATTTTTAGTCATTTGTGATTTTTCTGAAAATTACAGTTTTGTATTGCAAGATGAAGTTCAGTCCCATCACTGGAACGTACAACAAGCTACAATTCATCCATTCGTTATTTATTTTAATGGAAGTTCGCAAATTGAACACTTTAGTTTCATTGTAATTTCCGAAGATTTAAGGCACGATTCAATATCCGTAAACTTGTTCATTGCCAAAATGATTAACTTTTTACGCGTTGATAAACATAAAGAAGTCAAAAAGATATATTTTATGTCTGATGGAGCAGCGTCGCAGTACAAAAACCGTAATAATTTGTCGAGCCTATGTCAATTTAAATCAATGTACGGAATTGATGCAGAATGGCATTTTTTTGCTACGTCACATGGCAAAGGTCCTTGTGATGCTATTGGAGGAACAATAAAGCGCATGGCCACAAGAGCAAGTTTAGCCAAAGAACGTGAGCATCCAATTAAAACTGCGAAAGAACTTTTTGAATGGGCGAATCGTAGAAAAGAAGAAGATTTAACCAAATTATCATTTTGTTTTACTACTACGGAAGAGTACGAAATAAAGGCTTCAGAGCTCAGCGAGCAATATAATAACGCGAAAACGATCGAAGGAACCCAAAAATTCCATTGTTTCATTCCATTGTCAGAAAATAAAATTAAAGCAAAACTATACTCAAACCACAGACAAACAGACGTAACACTTCGAACATTTTTCGATTCAAATCATAGTCACGAAAACATATTCGCCCAATGCTAAAAGGCCTATGTTTGGCCGACCACCAACTAGGTGGCGGTAGCGAGCAAACGTCAAACTCGAACAAAAACGATGCGAGCGCCACGGTTGGGCAGTTGACCAACTATAAAATTTTGAAAAAAGACCGTTAAATCGGTGTACGATGTCAATTATAAGAGTGTTACGTCTGTTTGTCTGTGCTCAAACTGTTCTGACAATAATGCCAAAGTGTTCGATATTGTAAAAAAATAAATAAAATCAAATAAAAAATAAGTAAAACTGTTTTCATGATCTCATAACCCATAATAAAATCCAAACCCAAAACTCTTAGCCCTCTCTTACCCCTATTGTGTCAAATCTATGATTATTGTTGTGTAATTTGAGAATTCATTTATATGTATAAATATTATATGTATATATATTATATGTATATATATTACATGTATATACATATAATATAAATACATATAATATTTATACATATAATATACATAATACAAATGAATACACAAATATTGAATATCGTAAAAACAACTTGTTTAACTCCCGCAAGACCCTTAACAAAAAAAACAGCACCAAACTGTGATTCTCGAAATAATTTACACGGTAAAAAATTTTTTTTCTACTAAATGTAAAAAATTGTGAAATGTTTGAAATGTCATAACTTTTTTGTTTATTAGTTTACCATCACCAAATTTTTATGGTAGATAGCTAATATAACGGACCATTTTCCCTAAAAAAATGACGTTGGTAAAAAGATAGGGTTTTGAGATATTTAAGTTTTTGTGACAAAAAATATATTTTTTAATGCAAAAAAAATATTTTTTTTTACAGTGTATATTTTTTTAGTAATCACCATTTAGTTATCTAACTTTGCTGAAAAAATCATAACAATCGAACGAACCGTTTTTGCTGTGCAGCTTTTTGAATATTTTTCAACCATTTTCATATACACCCTTTTGAAAAGTTAGTCGTGACTCAACATGAAGATATGATATCGAAAAATGGTGATTTAGATGGAACTGAAAAACTGTGCAAAGTTTCAGCTCAATAGAAAATCATGAATTAAAAAAAGTCCTAAATTTTGATGCTGTTGCTTGGAATCGCTCTACAGTGTAATGCACTTTCAATTTTTAACTTATTTGCTCTGGACTCTGCTCTGGACTCTGGACTGTCTGGACATGACTTGATGATAAAATTCAGAATGGCATGACTTTAACTGAATACCAGAAAACTCAGGATTAATATCATACATTGATATGATCGTAAATCAGAATCATGAATTTAACGGTTTATCTAGTTTTTCGAATTCCATAACTGTAGAAACTTGTATAACTCAAATATGAAAAATTTTCCCTGGCCATCAACAAAATTCTCTGACTTTCCCTGACTTTCCAGGTTTTTCCAGGTAGGCGACACCCTGATAAAGCGTTCCGCTTCGATTAGTTCAGGCTGGTTGAGAACACCGATTGTTGGTCGACGTTTCTGCAATTTGGCTCGGATGTTCTTGGCAAACCGATGGACATAAGCGGCAATTCGTATCTGCCTGAAAAACATTGCCGAAGACACCAACATTCTAACTAGCATAGCATTTGATCTACAACTAGATGTCTTTAGCCGTAACGGGACACCATTTGCATAAGGTACACCGGGGCAAGTTGAAACGGGTGGGGCAAGATGAAACGCGAAGTTTTGAAATAGATTTCAATGAAATTTGGAAATTTATCCTTCGCTAAAAGATTGTTTGAATCAAAAACTATGTGTTATGACAATCAAATTGTTTATCATTATTAGAAATCATCATGTTAATCCGCTGTTTCATCTTACCCCACCCGTTTCAACTTGCCCCGGTGTACCTTAACACTGTTTTCACGCGAGCGTAACGCTGCGCTCCCAAAACTAAATCAAGAATATTTTCTAAACTATGCATTTCTCAGTGAAACACACTTCGGCAATCTTGTTCACATCAATCCAAAGAAGAAATGTCTAGAAGACTCTATTATTCAAAAGCTCATAACAGAGCTGATATACGCATTTCAGTTTGAAAATTTTAAAAAGTAGATTTCTGCGATGGTGTCCCGTTACGAAATGTAACATGTTATATAAAGTAAATTGGAACCAAAACCCCATAGAACAAGTATTGCATCAAGAAGTACAACTAATAAGCTTGTTATAAAACCTGTTAAACCATATGGTCTTGAACATTATATTTGATTGCAGACATCATTTGTTCACTAAAGTTAGTTCCTCGCGGTGTCCCGTTACGCTGCAATGTGTCTAATATCAGTAATCCAGCGTTTGTTTAGTTAGAAATTCTAGTGACAGGTACGAAGATAGTCTATGCCCAAGGAAGTCAAGGAAAACTCCTTCTTTTGCGAAAAGTTCTTGAACCAACCGGGAATCAAGCTAAATACCCATGCCTTTACAGCTGTGGTTTTATGGGCCCTAGAATTATTCTCATCTGGTGAAAGAATACCAGCTTGGTATGGTAAATTATTTAGGTAATAGCTGCAAAGAAAAGATTACCCATTACCACAGACGTGATTGATACTGCTTAACGAAACCAATCATGGTTTTTGTTTTGCTGAAGCAGTCTCCTCAGTTCCGGTGTAAACAAACCCGCGTTTGGCTAGCTATCACGAGATACGCAAGATGAATAACAGCACAAACCGGTTCTTTTTTTTCCTCTACACCGGACGGACAAATCGAATGGCCTTGAGAGGGGTGTTTGCGCTATTCTAGCGTTAGTGTGTCTCCAGAACAACACTGGTGGTCGTCAATAGAAAGAAAAAAATCGCAACTACTGACATAGGTTCGAAAGACGTGAGATCGAATGGGTGAATCTGGAGTGAGCTACGGAAAACAGTTTGAGTTACTCAATGATGTAGCAGAGGCCACAACCTGTTTCGTTTGTCCTTTTTTCAGGATATACCTAGCTGGATAGATAGACAAGGCCGTCTGTATTTATAGGAACAGTTTCCGTATAAGATTCTTATCGAACAGGGTCAACCGTCTTGTACAAGGACAGAATTCTTAGATAGGTAACTTAACACACTATTAAATTTTAACGCTACTTACAGTTTTGCCGACAAAACGCACACACCAGCTGCTTCCTTTCTTTTTTTACAACGCCGTAACAAACAAACGAGGCACACAACAGCAGAGGATGATTATGCAAAATGTAAATTTTCTTCCTGTTGTCCGAAAAAAAAAACGAATTCACCCCAGAAAAAAACCGCGTAGAAAATACAAAACTTTGTCCTCTTTTGCTGAGAAGACGTCACTCTACTGGCTCGCCTCGCCTGCTAGGAATGTGGGTGGGAATCAAAACAAAGAGATTTTCGGGCGACACACCACCGCAGCAGCACTTTGTTCCTTCGCGAGTTGCTTTTCTCTTCCGTATGTTTATCGCACACGCGCGCGTCACGGACTAATCTGCACTGAGATCGAGTCCAGCTTGCACTTGCACTGCACTTGTTTCCTTTTTCAAAGGTAAACAATTTGGGCACAACGTTAGGATTTTCCTGTTTTATGACGAACAGAATGAAATTGAATGTCACCAACTTGTGGAAAGTTTTAAATCTATAAAGTCTTCAACCTCTAGACACAGAATCTAAACCGACTCGCTCCTACCTACAGCTGGAGGAAAATAGCGTGGAGTCCGCCAAGTGAACGCGATTTTGTAAGCTAGCAAGCACCCTCTTCTTCTTCTTCTTCTATCTGGTCGGTGGTACTGTTCTTTTGTGTACCACCTACTAATGGACCAGCAGCTGAGGCTATATGTCCAACCTATTTCTGTTTCTACTCCAGTGGAGTTTACAATGCCAAACTTTGTGTTCTGTTTTACCGACCTCGGGTGGGGTTTACAATTTTTCAGTTCTGCTTTATCTTTATTTTTCAATTTTACAGTTTTTATGTCCGTGGACTCCTATTCTTTTTACGTCCGTAGACGGCTTCCCTTAATAGCTAAAGGGTGGAAGGGGTGGGAATCAAACCCATGACCATCTGATTATCAGTCAGACGTGTAGACAACTACTCTACGCCCCCCCCCTACAAGCACCCTCGAGTGGTGCAGTGCGGAGTGTGATTGTTTTTATTTCGTTTGCCTTTTGTACCACTTTCGTTGCTTCCGCTCTCTGTCAATTTTGACGTTTTTCCTTGCGTTCCACTTCCACACTGAGGGGAAGGACGTCAGAGATTTTTCTGCTGCCGCAGCGAAAAGGCCTTTTGTTGTTCGTGAACACGGAAAAAACAGTTCATACTGCAAATCTCAGATAACTTTAATGAGCCATTTTACGAAGTGACAACAATGTTGATGATGATATTGGTTTTTACGGGTTATTGGACACTACCTCCTGTCAAAATTCATTCATAAAATCGGCTCGTAAAATGGACTATAGGGTATCGCGCCACTTGGGCGGTGGCTTCTATATTCGTCTGTTTTCCACTATAACTCAGTCAATTTTGAACCAATTGACTTGAAATGTTGTACACGGGTAGATACTATACCTATCTCACTGCAGGAAGAGCATATAGAAACTGGAAGCACAGGGTTTCTGATTCATATTCTGAATCAGATACACATTATATGCTTTTAAATATAATATGTAATTGATAATTTTATCATTTTTAATGGAAACGGCGGTGGAGTTTACAGGGCATTCAAAATTAAATATTGAATATTAATATAAACACCCAAGCAATTACAACAAATATCAAGCATTTAATTAATCTTGATACAAATTGGGTTGTTTAGTGAATAAAATATTGCTATTTTCTATAGCCTAATCGAAAGAGCACACTTTTCTGAGTATAACGTGATTTTATTGGATTCCAACACCTTTGTTTTAATGGTTAAATCAACAAAACAGTTTTTATTTTCGTGGATAGAATGACAGTTCAATCGATAAAGTGACATTTCGACCCGAACAAAAAATTTTCTTCATACAAACTTCAAATGCATTTTAAAAATAGTTCCCGGACTCCAAAAATTATGAAATTTTGGATTTCGACTAATTTTTGGGCGGAGAATCCGATTATGAAAAAAACCGGATACCCCTAAAGAACCCAATTGTAATCTCTTGAGCGAGAGGAGATAAATCAATTGTACTTATTTTTCAATATTTATTAACTCATGACAGGATAGCTTTAGGGCACGGTAAAGGCTGGGTATGCTGCGCAATTCAGATCCCATTGTGATCCACTAGCCTCTGCCCAGCAACTCCTATCCCTACCTCCACGCGGTACCGGCCGGAAACTATGAGCAACCTTAGGGAAGATCGGGTAACCTACCCCGGTGGGACCTTTGGTCGTAGGCTGACAGGGAAGGGGGGGTTTGCTTCGGCAAACCTGAGCGTCTGTTCTCCAGGAGGAGCGGCTCACAACAGCGTCTGATCCCCATGTTAGGGGCGGCTGATCTACGTCCGAGTGCCAGGGAAGGACTCTAAGCTCAACTGTGCACTATGGTCCTCCGGAAAGTAGGGGGTTGGTGTCAGACCCTACGAGCCAGCCGTAAAAACCCATTGTAACGGAAAATCAGCAACAGAATAATACGAACCGAGACCAACGGCAACGACCCCAGCGAACAAAAAGGACTTGCGATTGGAAACTCGGTACGTGGAACTGCCGATCTCTCAACTTCATTGGGAGCACCCGCATACTCGCCGATCTACTGAAGGACCGCGGGTTCGGCATCGTAGCGCTGCAGGAGGTGTGTTGGACAGGATCCATGGTGCGAACGTTTAGAGGTAATCATACCATCTACCAGAGCTGCGGCAACACACGCGAGCTGGGAACAGCTTTCATCGTGATGGGTGATATGCAGAGGCGCGTGATCGTTTGGTGGCCGATCGACGAAAGAATGTGCAGGTTGAGGATCAAGGGCCGATTCTTCAACTTCAGCATAATAAACGTGCACAGCCCACACTCCGGAAGTACTGATGATGACAAGGACACATTTTACGCGCAGCTCGAACGCGAGTACGACCGCTGCCCAAGCCACGACGTCAAGATCATCATAGGAGATTTGAACGCTCAGGTAGGCCAGGAGGAGGAATTCAGACCTACGATTGGTAAGTTTAGCGCCCACCAGCAAACGAACGAAAACGGCCTACGACTCATTGATTTCGCCGCCTCCAAAAATATGGCCATACGTAGCACCTTTTTCCAACACAGCCTCCCTTATCGTTACACCTGGAGATCACCACAGCAGACGGAATCTCAAATCGACCACGTTCTGATTGACGGACGGCACTTCTCCGACATTATCGACGTCAGGACCTATCGTGGCGCCAACATCGACTCCGACCACTATCTGGTGATGGTCAAACTGCGCCCAAAACTCTCCGTCATCAACAATGTACGGTACCGGCGACCGCCACGGTACAACCTAGAGCGACTGAAGCAACCGGATGTCGCCTCAGCATACGCGCAGAATCTCGAAGCCGCGTTGCCAGACGAGGGCGAGCTCGATGAGGCCCCTCTAGAGGACTGCTGGAGTACAGTGAAAGCAGCCATCAACGACGCAGCCGAGAGCACCATCGGGTACGTGGAACGAAATCGACGAAACGAATGGTTTGACGAAGAGTGCAGAACGGTTTTGGAGGAGAAGAACGCAGCGAGGGCGGTAATGCTGCAGCAAGGGACTCGACAGAACGTGGAACGTTACAAACAGAAGCGGAAACAGCAGACCCGCCTCTTTCGGGAGAAAAAGCGCCGCCTGGAAGAAGCGGAGTGTGAAGAAATGGAACTGCTGTGCCGTTCCCAAGAAACACGGAAGTTCTATCAGAAACTCAACGCATCCCGCAACGGCTTCGTGCCGCGAGCCGAAATATGCAGGGATAAAGACGGAGGCCTCTTGACGGACGGACGTGAGGTGATCGAAAGGTGGAAGCAGCACTTCGATCAGCACCTGAACGGCGTGGAGAACGTAGGCACGGGAGCCTACGGCAACGGAAGGAACGACGACGCCAGTGCAGCGGAGCACGGAAATGAACCAACTCCCACGCTGAGGGAAGTTAAGGATGCCATTCACCAGCTCAAAACCAACAAAGCAGCTGGTAAGGATGGTATCGCAGCTGAACTCATCAAGATGGGCCCAGAAAAGTTGGCCACCTGTCTGCATCGGCTGATAGTCAGGATCTGGGAAACCGAACAGCTACCGGAGGAGTGGAAGGAAGGGGTAATCTGCCCCATTCACAAGAAAGGCGACCATTTGGAATGTGAGAACTTCAGGGCGATCACTATTTTGAATGCTGCCTACAAAGTGCTATCCCAGATCATCTTCCGTCGTCTGTCACCTAAAACAAATGAGTTCGTGGGAAGTTATCAAGCCGGCTTCATCGACGGCCGGTCGACAACGGACCAGATCTTTACCGTACGGCAAATCCTCCAGAAATGCCGTGAATACCAGGTCCCAACGCACCACCTGTTCATCGACTTCAAAGCGGCATACGATAGTATCGACCGCGCAGAGCTATGGAGAATCATGGACGAAAACGGCTTTCCTGGGAAGCTGACTAGACTGATTAAAGCAACGATGGACGATGTGCAAAACTGCGTAAGGGTTTCGGGTGAACTATCCAGTTCATTCGTATCTCGCCGGGGACTGCGACAAGGTGACGGACTCTCATGTCTACTCTTCAACATCGCGCTGGAAGGTGTGATGCGACGAGCCGGGCTCAACAGCCGGGGAACGATTTTCACAAAATCCGGTCAATTTGTGTGCTTTGCGGACGACATGGACATTATCGCTAGAACATTTGGAACGGTGGCAGAACTGTACACCCGCATGAAACGCGAAGCAGCAAAGGTCGGACTGGTGGTGAATGCCTCAAAAACAAAGTACATGCTGGTAGGCGGAACCGAACACGACCGGATCCGTCTGGGTAGTAATGTTACGATAGACGGGGATACTTTCGAGGTGGTGGAGGAATTCGTCTACCTCGGATCCTTACTGACGGCTGACAACAACGTGAGCCGTGAAATTCGGAGGCGCATCATCAGCGGAAGTCGGGCCTACTACGGGCTCCAGAAGAAACTGCGGTCGAAAAAGATTCACCCACGCACCAAATGCACCATGTACAAAACGTTAATAAGACCGGTAATCCTCTACGGGCACGAGACATGGACCATGCTCGAGGAGGACCTACAAGCACTCGGAGTTTTCGAGCGACGCGTGCTAAGAACGATCTTCGGCGGTGTGCAGGAGAACGGTGGTGGCGGAGAAGGATGAACCACGAGCTCGCTGCACTTTACGGCGAACCCAGCATCCAGAAGGTGGCCAAAGCCGGAAGGATACGGTGGGCAGGGCATGTTGCAAGAATGCCGGACAACAACCCTGCAAAGCTGGTGTTTGCAACGGATCCGGTTGGCACAAGAAGGCGTGGAGCGCAGAGAGCACGATAGGCGGACCAGGTGGAGCGTGACTTGGCGAGCATTGGGCGTGACCGAGGATGGAGAGCGGCAGCCACAAACCGAGTATTGTGGCGTACTATTGTTGATTATGTCTTGTCTTAATGATGTAGAACAAATAAATGTATGTATGTAAGGATAGCTTTAGGACGACTGGGAATGCGTTAGACTAAATAGGGGGCAAAAGAAGAAAATGAGATTTGTTCCGGCCTAATAGGCTCCTAAAGTCCTATCGGGATTCTTGTTTTAAACCACAATATATGGTTCAAGAGTACATATTTACTCAATTTTTGACGTTTTTATTAACCATAGTTGAAAATATATAATTTTTATTTTTTTAGCCTTTTGTCTCGTCCCTAGCTTATAACACATACTTTGAGTGAACTTTTTTCACCGTGTATGTCAGATAGGAACATTTTTGAAATCCCAGTGCGAAAAATGTCGAGCTCAGTCACACAAGGTTGACCTCAAATGTCAAAGTAGAACTATTTACCATTTTACTTATTTAGAATTTTCTCATTATTCCTTTGTTTTTCAAGTTCGAGTAAAGTACAATTCCGATTAGAATACCATGCTTGATCGTATTATTCAATATAAGCGAGATTTCGTCTTTAATTTTAGGACCCTATTTGTGGTGTGCTTTTAAAATATGATGTGTTTAGGCACATATGAAAAATTATTGGAATTTTGTCAGTGTAGCAAAGTGTGACGTCAGAGGTCTCATACAAAAAGTGTGATATAGGGCTGGGGAGGGGGGTTAAAAATGGGCCGTTTTTGTGTGACGTAATTTATGGATTAGGCTAGAAAATAGCAATATTTTATTCACTAAACAACCCAATTGGATTCTTTAGCCTTGTCTTTAGCGGTGTTAAGATATTTAAATCCACAGACAAATAGACGTCTCACTCTACTCGAGACTCTACTCACTTCTCATCGTTACCCTTTTTAACAGTCAGTTCAAATATTTTGTATACACGCGCGTTCGAAACTATGTACTCTAAAATGAGTAGTTTTCGACTCACTTTGGTACAAAGTGGAACAGATCAATTTATTTAGAGTAAAATCAAGTTACTCACTTTTGAGTAACTGCAATATCTTGCAAAATTAGAGTACACTCTGAAATAATATAAATCATTGATTGTTTAAAAACAATACAATTTTACATTACTTGAAGTTTACACTTAGCCTAGTTTAACATATATACTGTATAGGCCTAAAAACTTATACTAATCTAGAATGGTTAGATGATATTGCGCGCAAACCCCAAAATTTTATTCCCACCTTTGGGTTTCCGCGCCGAAGACCCAGCGCCAGATTCGGCGACAAAGAAAACTGACAGCAATCGCCGGGCAGTTGGCAATCCTGATATTTGACGGCGGTCGCCCGTTAGTCATGGGAGTGGATTGTTGTCACGCAAATAGAGCTTTTCGCTGAAAATGCATGTGTATTGAGGTCTTGTTGACAGATTTTCTGCTGTGTTAGTGTGAAATTCAGTGATTTCCTGTATCGCGTAAGCCTTCGCTGGAAGGAAACGTCATGTTGCTCAGCGAAGCAAGGAAAATTTTCAGTGAAAAAAGCAATATAAGCAGAACGTGAACAACCTTCGCGTTGAAGCCGGCGCACATGTTTTGTTTCCTGTATACGACATTCCGTCTAGACAGCGACATTCCGTCAAATCCGTTTCCAGTTTTGACAACTATACGTGGACAAGTCATCAATACGATATCGCTATTCTGGAGCTCGATTCAGAAGTAAACTTCAATCAATATGTCCAACCAGCGTGTGTGCTCCTGGAGAAAAATCTAATTGATAAGGTTGGAACGGTTGTCGGATGGGGATTGACTGAGTTCAATGCAGAATCTAGTGTTTTGAGAGAAGCCCAATTACCAGTGGTAGATACCATTACCTGTCTGAATAGTGATCATGTGGCTTTCGGGCCAACTTTGAAAAGAGGAATGTTCTGTGCTGGTTACACAAATGGCACTGGCGTGTGTAATGGTGACAGTGGTGGAGGACTATTATTTGAAGTCAACGGAGTGTGGCATTTAGGAGGGATCATATCGTTTACAAGAGCACGAGATGAAGACAAAGCAAAGTGTCAAACGAAAGGCTATGCTGTTTTTTCCAAGGTACATGACTATCTATCATGGATAAGAGAAAAAACTAATCTGAAACACCTCATCGGCGAAGGAGAGCCCATCAACTCGAAGATCTGCGCTGCGAACAATGCAAACGTAACGAATACGGACGTACGTAAGCTTCCAATAAGGCATTGTGGAGTCTACTATCCGAATCGAGTGTATATGGGTCAGCGCACAAGAGTTTTCGAGTTCCCCTGGATGGCATTGTTGATCCATGCCAGTGGATATTGGCAAAGGGTTGGAAGTCTTATCAACAATCGATATATTCTTACTGGAGCGTTGCCTTTTCTACCTAAAGACGTGTAAGTGAGAGTATAATGGATAGTGCGGACATGGAAAGTACCGTGAAAAATGTCATACGCCATAAAACTCTCGATATAACTATCACGTCTTCATAGAGTTTGTCAAAAGGCGAAAGAGGGTTTACAAAGATTTGTTAATATTGTATTTTTTCTATGATTTCTGGTAAAGTGACACTTGTCCACAAAAACTTTTATTATATTTTCCTGAATGGCTAACATTATCACTACACTTTCTTTTTCATATTACTTTCCAGATCCGTCGGGTATTTATCTTTGTCCCCACTAGCCATTACTCGATGATTAGACGAATTTATTCAGCCAAATTTTCGTTTCAGAATAAAGGCACGCCTAGGTGAGCACACGATTCATCAAACAATTGACTGTAATGAGGATGAAGACTGCGCACCTCCTGTACGAGACGTTGACATCGAATGCATAATTTACCATCCACAAGCCAGCCGAATACGCTATTCAAATGATATTGCACTCGTCAGATTGGCAAAACGTGTTGATTTCGACGGTATTGCGAAGGTTAGCTCGTATATGGACTGGATTTTGACGAACATCGTACCGTAAGTGTTTCGGAAACCATGTCTGGAGACATTTTCAGCATACAAGGCGCGATTAGTTTTAGTTATAAAATATATCAAGTTCAGATAGATCAGTGGGGACGTAAAGAAGAGGGGAATAGATCAGAACAGTAAGTCAGGCTGTCACTCTAAGAAAAACAGTATAATATATTGTTACATAAAGATCGGATGTAAATGTATAGTAGCTACCAATGTGCACAGCTTTTAGCGAACCATTCCATTACAATACACTATATTGTAGCTGGTACACTGTATGGTACAGGAATGGTTTTCACCAAATACCCTACGGTTAGTTTTTATCCGGGTGTACACGTTGGGTTGTTATGTGTCTGGAACGAAAGTTCCACAAAAATTGGATGACCCGATCAAAAACTACCAATAAGGATATAATCTTTATAATAAATCGTGTTGGTCCTTAAAGAACACTCCACTCTCACTATCGAAGGCTGGTCCGGTTCCACAACAGACGGTTTCCATGCATGAACATATGCTGTTTACAAATAACCGACTGCAACATAATTCATAGTCACTAAATATGTACCAATATTGGCTTATTTTCAGTTCACTATCTCAAGAATAGTTGGTCTTCTATGAATGTGTTGCAGAACTCTGTGAATTCTTATTAAAGTGGGATTTTTAATTGTTTTCCTGAGTATTTGTGGAACGGTGCAACGTTTACCACTACAGCCACCCCTCGGTGTTGTGCGTACCTGCGCGCATACACTCATCGACGTGTTCGACGACGACGACGAAGTGCGAGAGAGCAGAAAACGAACACCATCATCATAAGTAAAGCGACTGCTACCGCGTTCGGTTGATTGTTGTATCATTCTCTAAATAAAGTAGTTTAAAGTTATTTCTCGCGTTTGTGTCTGATTTCCGCAACTGGTCCGAATCCGTACGCTGATATTCCGCTGACTCCACCGTCGATTCCGTCAGGTTATGTGCCCAGCGAGATCGGACCGAAATCTGGTGAAAAGTGTTTGACCCAGTGCGACGCCATTGCTGTGTGTCGGCTCCCGCCGCGTGCGAAGTGTGGGGAAGAACATTCGCGAAAGACTCGAGTGGAAACCATTTTGTTTTCTACCGCGTGCAAGTGAAAATTGATTGCGATCATGACCGACGCGAAGTTTTCAATTCCAAAGCTCAATGGAACGAATTGGGCCACATGGAAGATTCGGGTCGAGAGTTTGCTGTGTCTGCATTCTGATCTGCATTTAAACTATGCTTGGGGTCAACCAGGCGAATATGCTTTTAGCGTGGGATTTATACTATTTAGTTTTGATTTTTTTCTGAGTGTAGTTTTCAACTCTGTTGATTAATTTCAAAAATAGCAAAAGAGAGTAGGTGTTACTCACTTTTTTTATTTTTATTTGGATGAAATTTTATATTATAATTCATTATAGAAACAAATGAACAAGTAAAAAGACAGGATACTGATTTATTTGTTCAATACAATACAATAATCCGTTTATCCGATATATTATATCGGATAAACGGATCGTTAACGATCTGCTGTGAACAATAACATGTCAAAAAAAGTTTTTTTCCTCCGTGAATTCCTTCAGGAGTTCCTCCGGGAATTCCTCCGGGAATTCCTCCAGGAGTTCCTCCGGGAATTCCTTCAGGAGTTCCTCCGGGAATTCCTCCAGGAGTTCCTCCAGGAGTTTCTCCAGGAGTTCCTCCAGGAGTTTCTCCAGGAGTTCCTCCAGGAGTTTCTCCAGGAGTTCCTCCGGGAATTCCTCCAGGAGTTCCTCCGGGAATTCCTCCAGGAGTTCCTCCGGGAATTCCTCCAGGAGTTCCTCCGGGAATTCTTCCAGGAGTTCCTCCGGGAATTCTTCCAGGAGTTCCTCCGGGAATTCCTCCAGGAGTTCCTCCGGGAATTCCTCCAGGAGTTCCTCCGGGAATTCCTCCAGGAGTTCCTCCGGGAATTCCTCCAGGAGTTCCTCCGGGAATTCCTCCAGGAGTTCCTCCGGGAATTCCTCCAGGAGTTCCTCCGGGAATTCCTCCAGGAGTTCCTCCGGGAATTCCTCCAGGAGTTCCTCCGGGAATTCCTCCAGGAGTTCCTCCGGGAATTCCTCCAGGAGTTCCTCCGGGAATTCCTCCAGGAGTTCCTCCGGGAATTCCTCCAGGAGTTCCTCCGGGAATTCCTCCAGGAGTTCCTCCGGGAATTCCTCCAGGAGTTCCTCCGGGAATTCCTCCAGGAGTTCCTCCGGGAATTCCTCCAGGAGTTCCTCCGGGAATTCCTCCAGGAGTTCCTCCGGGAATTCCTCCAGGAGTTCCTCCGGGAATTCCTCCAGGAGTTCCTCCGGGAATTCCTCCAGGAGTTCCTCCGGGAATTCCTCCAGGAGTTCCTCCGGGAATTCCTCCAGGAGTTCCTCCGGGAATTCCTCCAGGAGTTCCTCCGGGAATTCCTCCAGGAGTTCCTCCGGGAATTCCTCCAGGAGTTCCTCCGGGAATTCCTCCAGGAGTTCCTCCGGGAATTCCTCCAGGAGTTCCTCCGGGAATTCCTCCAGGAGTTCCTCCGGGAATTCCTCCAGGAGTTCCTCCGGGAATTCCTCCAGGAGTTCCTCCGGGAATTCCTCCAGGAGTTCCTCCGGGAATTCCTCCAGGAGTTCCTCCGGGAATTCCTCCAGGAGTTCCTCCGGGAATTCCTCCAGGAGTTTCTCCGGGAATTCCTCCAGGAGTTCCTCCGGGAATTCCTCCAGGAGTTCCTCCGGGAATTCCTCCAGGAGTTCCTCCGGGAATTCCTCCAGGAGTTCCTCCGGGAATTCCTCCAGGAGTTCCTCCGGGAATTCCTCCAGGAGTTCCTCCGGGAATTCCTAAAGGAGTTCCTCCGGGAATTCCTCCAGGAGTTCCTTCGGAAATTCCTCCAGGAGTTGCCCCGGGAATTCCTCCAGGAGTTCCCCCGGGAATTCCTGCAGCAGTACCTCCGGAAATTTCTCAAGGACTTCCTCCAGGTGTTCCTCCGAAAATTCCTCCAGGAGTTCCTCCGGAAATTTCTCCAGGAGTTCCACCGGAAATTTCTCCAGGAGTTCTTTCGAAAATTCCTCCAGGAGTTCCACCGGAAATTCCTACAGGAAATCCTCCGGAAATTCCTCCAGGAGTTCCTTTGGAAATTCCTCCAGGAGTTTCTTCGGAAATTTCTCCAGGAGTTCCTTCGGGAATTGCTCTAGGAGTTCCCCCGGGAATTCCTCCAGGAGTTCCTCCGGGAATTCCTCCAGGAGTTCCCCCGGGAATTCCTCCAGGAGTTCCCCCGGGAATTCCTCCAGGAGTTCCCCCGGGAATTCCTCCAGGAGTTCCCCCGGGAATTCCTCCAGAAATTCGTCCAGAGGTTCCTCCAAAAACTCTTCCAGGATTTTCTCGAGCAATTCTTTCAGGAGTTCTTCGTGTATTCTTCAAATAGATCGTCTTCAAGGGATTCCTCCAAGAATTCTTCCAAAAGTTCCTCTGAGAATTATTTCACGAGTTCTTCGGAGAAATTTGGCCTTCTCGGTCTTGAAAATTAAACGATTTATTTTATTCTGCCCAACGTTTCGGCCACGGGAAGAGGCCTTTTTCAAGGAAAAGATGCTCTATATTTATTATTTTCGTTCTAATTTGGCTGTTTTTGTTGTTGTTGTTGTTGGTTGGACAGAGCTCCTGGGAACTCCTGGGATTAACCCCTGGGAGAATCTCCTGGAAAAACTTCCGAAGGAACTGCTGGGGGAAATTCCTGGAAGAATTCCATAAAGAACGGAGGAACTCCTGGAAGCGTTTCCAGAGGAACTCCTTGAGAAACTCCTGAAATAACCCTCACAGGAACTCTTGAAATTATCACCAGAAGAATAATCTGGAAGAATTTCCCAAGTAACTCATGGGGGAATTTAAGAATTCCCGAAGGAAATACTGAAGATATTTTCCTAGGAACTCCTGGACTCGCTCCTGGATGATTTCATAGAGGAATTCCCAGCAGAGCTCTCTGGAAACATCATCATAACTAGCATCATCATCATCGTTGTTTCATCCTTTGATCCACTTGTAATCAAACAGGGTGAATCTGTAGGCATTATCATTTCCAGAGGGAATCTCGTTGGTATATGTTTTGAGTGAAAACGTATAGTATACGTTACTATTTACTGGCGAAGTAAATAAACAAATACCTATATGTAAATATAACACCACTTTCTATCGATTCTTGATTGATAATCGTACACGCAGAAAAATAACACATATTAGAACCAAATATAAAGAGACTTTGTTCCTAAGTCGCGAGGTTTATCGAATCAAAAAATATTTCTTTGTTTTCAATATTGGAGAATGGATAATGCCAATATGAGCAAGGTGATTCAGTTTTACCTTCAGATTTTCAAGAGCAGATCTGGTTGTGAACGATAACTCGCTATCAATATAGCATATTATAGCAGTATTCGTGTTCGATTCTCGCTCGCCTTTTTTATTTCGCTTCCACTTTCAAACAAAAATATTTTGTTTTTGAATCTAAGTCAGTGAATATTTGTTTCAAAACAATAAAGTCTTTGAAATTGCAAAATTACTTACTTTCAAAGCAATGATGTGATAGATTCAAAGTCAACAAGTATTTGAAACTACAATCAGTGCCGCGGAGGCGTGATTGTTAAATCAATGAAAATAATGCTTTGAAACAAAGACCAAATGTATTTGATTCAAAGAAAAATGGTATTAAGCCGTGGTTCAATGGTTTATTTTCTTTGATTCAAAGCACTTTATTTTTGAGTTTAAAATATTTTTTTCTGCGTGTAGCTCAAATGCACTCATCTAGATATTTACATAATTTCACTTTAATCAGTTGAATCTGCATCTGATAACCCAATCGCCCCCCTTTAGGAAATACCTAGCCGCTGATAACGCATAGAGGTACCGTAAAACGATTTAATTTGGATTCTTGCAGGCACTTTCTAACAAAATGTAATTATGTGTCCTATGATTGACTATACTGTGAACATACCTAATTGTTTTAACCAAAAAACTAGGTAGGGCCAAGGGTAGGGCTTTAGAAGCCTTTTACAATGGAGTTCATTAGACATGGACAAATAGTTGCCATTGCCTTGGCCATTGTAGTCCGACATCCACCAAAGGTTGCTACGATTCACGTTTTGATAGGCCAAATACTTGTAAACAAAGAAAACCCACCAGACCTGACGGTACTTCATTACCGGCCATCCAAAGATTCAAAGTATTCTCATGCGAGTATTTATGACCTGGTCAAGTAGAGGAATACGATGCATTCTACAGGCAACCTCGCAAGTGGCATCATCATTCGGATGAGCCGATCCCATTGGAATAAAATAAATCGAATGTTAGTTCGTGTTCACGTTCACGGTAACGTCTCTTATCGCGTTCGGAGTTCCCACATTGAAAATTTAAATTTCAAATAAATATTAACGACGGCATATCCCATGAGAAATTTGTGATTCGGTGCTGGATGATTTTAGAAAATGAAGTTAGATTTTTGGAACTTTGTCATACTTTCAACCAGTCTAGTGTTAGCAGGATTGGATGTCCAGGGAAACGAGCTGAAATGTGGCAGGCGGCAACAAATATCCCAGTCGGAAACAGTCCCAACGATCATCAATGGAACGGAAACTACGGAAGGCCAATGGCCCTGGCACGTTGCAATATTTCACTCGTTCCAATATGTCTGCGGTGGATCCATTATTTCCAAAACTTACGTTCTGACCGCAGCACATTGTACGCTTCACCGTAAGAATCGACAAAAGCAGAACGTGAAAAACATTTTCGTTGATGCCGGAACACATGATTTGTTCACATTCTACAACAGACAGCGACATTCCGTCAAATCCGTTTCCATTTTTGACAACTATACGTGGCCAAGTCATCAGTACGATATCGCTATTCTGGAGCTCGATACAGAATTAAAGTTCGATCAATATGTCCAACCAGTGTGTGTGTCCCTCGAACAAAATCTAGTTAACAAGGTTGGCACGGTTGTCGGATGGGGATTGACTGAGTTCGATACAGCATCTACTATTTTGAGAGAAGCTCGGTTACCAGTGGTAGATACTATGACTTGTCTGAATAGTGATCATGAGGCTTTTGGGCCAACTTTGAAGAGACAAATGTTCTGTGCTGGCTACACAAATGGCACAGGCGTGTGCAATGGTGACAGCGGTGGAGGGCTATTCTTTGAAGTCAACGGAGTCTGGTACTTAGGAGGGATCGTATCGTTCACGAGAGCGCGAGATGAAAACAAAGCAATGTGCTACACGGAAGGTTATGGTGTTTTTACCAAGATACATGACTTCCTTTCGTGGATAAGAGAACACACCCATCTTAAGCACCTCATCGGTGAAGGGGAACCCCTAAACAAGAAGATCTGCGTTGCGATCAACGCAACTGCAACGAATACGGACGCACGTAAGCTTCCAAGGCAATGCGGAGTCTACTATCCGAATCGAATGTTTAGGGGCCAGCGAACAAGAGTTTTCGAGTTCCCCTGGATGGCGTTGTTGATCCATGCCAGTGGATATTGGCAAAGGGTTGGAACTCTTATCAACAATCGATATATCCTAACTGCAGCGTTACCTTTTCTACCTAGAGACGTGTAAGTGGTTGATATGAAATAGAGTTGAATAAGTAGTACAAACAGTGTGAATCTGTAAAGCATCATTTTGGAAATCGACGTACGCCATAACGCTATCATAATTAATGAGCTTGCTATAAGCATTTCTTGATCAATGAGCAAGAGGTGATTAATTGTGAAATTCTGGAGGAATCACCAGAGGAGAATTCTGAAGGGATCTCCAGATTCCTGGATGAAATCCTCAAAGGCAATCCATGGAGAGATTCCCAGAGGGAATTCCTAAAGAAATCTCTAAACAGGATTTTGAAAGGAATCCCGAGAAATCGAACACATGCATGACGGGTTTCTTGGAGGATTTCTTTGAAAGCGTTAGCTGCATTTTTTTGAATTTCCGACAATTTTCAAGAAAGTTTGCTCAGGAACTACTCGGAAGATTTTCACCTGGAACAGCCAAGCTTAACTTTTATAAAAATATAGTGTAATTTCTTGTTGTTTTCCTTACTAAATTTCTTCAGAAATTCATAGGCAAAATGTTCATCAAATTATGCAGAATATTCTCTCAAAGCCAGGATTGTTTTAAAAATTGAATTCTTAGAATTCCATCAGAAAACCATATCGTGCTTCCGTCCTAAATGCTGGTGGAATATTGTCCTTAAATGTAATTATAGTTGAAACTAGAAAATTTCCTAAAAAGTTGCGTCTCCACAAATTTCTAGAAATCTGATATCATGTTTAGTTTAGTTGATTTGTTAAAGTTTCTTAAACCTGGAATTATTTTCAAAACCCTGGAAAAATCCTGGAAATATCAGGGAATTTCATTTTCATAATTGAGTAGACACCCTGCGAGGGTACGCTATATAAAGGGTACCTACGTTATATCGAAGAATACCTGTAGTTGAACATGATACAATAGTTTTTAAGAACATGATTGTAATCACATGAGGTAAACCAAACCGTCAACTACTTGTTTTAATGATAGTTAGGTTCAAGCTATCGCTGTGACCAGACGTACATTCGAATCGCTCCGTATCGCTTTTTGTTTATCGCTTGTTCTCGCACCTCGTTGTGCAGAATATCATTCGCGTCGGTTCTTTCGCTGGCGACTACTCATGCTGTTAGGATACACTAACCATGGCTACAGTACGCGCCCGTGAAAACACGTTCAAGGTGGACTTGTCCAACTTCCCGAAGCGACCATCCTTCGAGGAAATCCACTCCTTCATACACGAGAACATTGGTTTGAGTGTCAATCAAGTGCTGCGTCTGCAGATGAATCACTCACAAAATTGCGCGCATGTGAAATGCTGCGACTTGAAGACCGCCCAGGATGCTGTCGACCAACACAACGGCCGCCATGAGTTGGAGGTGAACAAAACGAAGATCAAGGTACGCTTGATGATGGACGACGGAGGCGTCGAAGTTAAGATCCACGACCTTTCCGAAAATATTCGGAACGAAGACATTGCCGAGTTTCTCAGGCAGTACGGCGAAGTTATTTCGATTAAGGAAGTGATCTGGGGGGACAACTTTGCGTTCAGGGGAGTTTCGTCAGGAGTGCGAGTGGCAAAGATGATCCTTCGTCGGCACATCAAGTCATTCGTAACGATTCTCGGCGAAGAGAGTCTAATTTCGTACCGAAATCAACCGCAATACTGTAGACATTGTACCAATCCGGCTCATCCGGGACTCACATGCGTCCAAAACAAAAAGCTACAGGGACAAAAGGCTGATCTCAACGCCAGATTGAAATCAGCACAACAAAAAACAAGCTACGCTAGCGTTCTAGACCAGAGCAAAATTGTTGCCTCGCTCATGCCTGACGTTGAGCGCATAGTGGGTAAGGTGCGATGCAAAGAGATAAGAGATCGGATAAGCGTCGAAGCACACTCTGTGGAAACTATATGCAGAACGCATGAACCACACATAGTAGATGAGTTGCGATGAGTGCGGAGATGCGATGGAGCTGCTTCGACGCATGTGAACGCAAGAGAACGCTTGTCGGGTATGGATTTTATGATTGCGCTCGTTGTGTATGTAAAGCAATGCGGATTTAATGTGTTGGGAACGCTAGTAGGTAATATAAAATGCTTTAATATGTTGTTGTTTTTAAACATAACTCAAATCTTTCTCAAATGACTTGCATTTTGACGATCCAGTCGTAATAAAAAAATATCATACTGTCTATCGATCGCCATGTAAAATAACATGCTTCATTGCATATAAAATAGTATTCCATCAAATCGAAGTTTTTTTACAGCATAATTTTATTATTATATGTGTAGGTATAAGAAAACATAGTATTTTCTCGGTTTGGGATTTAAATCAAGTGATCAATGTTTGATATGGTCGTTTGTTCAGTGCATGTTATTCATGTGCAAGTTAGAAAGTTTAAGGTTTTATGACATTCAACTTAATTTCTAAAAGGATTCTGATTAAAAGGTTCTGCTTTTTTCTTTGTCGGGCAAAACTAGATCCCTTAACGAAAAGAGTAAATAAACACGAATATTGACCATGCATCCAAATCATACTGCTTAAAACCAAAGAACACCGAATACAAAATTATAAATATTAATTAATTTCTCCTAATTTTAAAAATCATTCTCATAACATTCAACAAGGTATGTATGGTTATGGTGGATGTATAACATTATGGGTTTCACGCATTACGAGCTAAAACAACTTTTGTTGCTACGGTTTGTAAAAAAATGTTCATACTGACAACGATGAGTCATTTAACTAATCACTCTTAGTAATGTACACTGTACATATTTTTGTGCGAGGAATATGTAAGAATATGAATATGTTATGAATACTATTCAAACATGGAGAAATAATAGTATGATTTCATTGAACATCATGCAAAAATGAAACAGAAAAACGTATACATTTTTTAAATTGGATGCACCATCTTTGTTTACTCCTCCGTTCAACATCCATTTTCTCCGAATTTTAAATGAATTTGGTTGCATACGGTGTTTGGCGCAGTTATGTTTCAATAACACTGAAATAAATTTTGTTGTTGTTTCCACCGAATCCATGGTGAAATTAAGAACTGTACCAACAATTTTCAACCGAATGCAAAATTCTGTTAATTGTACTGAAACATTGTCAATATTACCATGCGTGAAGTACCATTGAGTAAAAACATTCTTGATGTTACTATTTTGACATTGTATTTTTGACCATGTTTATCTAAGACGCGCAACATTCAAGTCTACATGGTCGAAATTACAATGCCCAAATAGTAGAACCAATAATGTTTTTAGTCAACAGTAATACACGCATGGTAATATTGACAATGTTTCAGTACAATTAACAGAATTTTGCATTCGGTTGAAAATTGTTGGTACAGTTCTTAATTCTACCATGGATTCGGTGGAAACGACAACAAAATTTATTTCAGTGTATGGTTAGTAATATTACTATGGAATCGGTACACGCAGAAAAAAGCATGGTAAAATCAAAAATATTTCAGGTAAACTCAAATAAATTGTCAATTTGTTCTGGCAACAAAAAAAACTGTTTGGAGCACATCGAACGTGACATTTTAAGCAAATTCAATCCATTTTTGAAACAAACATGCATCTTCTGACAGTTTATGTTAGAAACAAATGTAAATTTTTTTTTTGTGGTAGGTCGGCCCTACGGAAACATTTGTTTTCCAATTAAATTTACAAAGTCATTTCCTTCTCTAGGAAAACCCACTTCCCGCGTGGCCTTTTCAATGCTAACATCATGCAGATAACACGCTCCCGAAATCAATGGGAATTCGGGGAAACTTTTGGTGAAACTTGACTTTTTTTGCAAGAGGAAACCTTGTTTGGTGCTGCACAGCTGGAACTTGATTGTTTTGTTTATGATCTCGACGGCGGAACGGGGGGCTCTTCAAAAGGTATTGTAGAAATCAATATGTAATTGAGTTAGTTTTAAAAATTAATATTTTAATTTTAAATATTTTATCAGTTTACCGAATAAACATGAATATTTCTGTTTCAAACGAACGAAATTTGTCTCCGTGTAGTTTCCACAACAAAATTTATTTCAGTGTACCGTATCACCCCGCTAATTCGACAATTATAGCTGTCGAATTGGGTTGTGTAGTGAATAAAATATTGCTATTTTCTATAGCACAATCGAAGGAGCTCATTTTTTGAATATAACGTAATTTGATTGCATTCCAATACCTGCGTTTTGATGGTAAAATTACACGGAGACAAATTTCGTTCGTTTGAAACAAAAATATTCATGTTTATTCGGTAAACTGATAAAATATTTAAAACTAGAATATTAATTTTTAAAACTAACTCAATTACATATTGATTTCTACAATACCCATTGAAGAGCCCCCCATTCCGCCGTCGAGAACATAAACAAAACTCTCAAGTTCCAGCTGCAGCACCAAACAAGATTTCCTCTTACAAAAAAAGTCAAGTTTCACCAATAGTTTCCACGAAATCCGATTGATTTCGGGAGCGTGTGTTATCTACATGATGTTAGCATTGAAAGTGCCACGCGGGAAGTGGGTTTTCCTAGAGAAGGAAATGACTTTGTAAATTTAACTGGAAAACAAATGTTTCCGTAGGGTCAACCTGTCAGAAGATGCATGTTTGTTTCAAAAATGGATTGAATTTGCTTCAAATGTGACGTTCGATTTGCTCCAAACAGTTTTATTTTTGTTGCCAGAACAAATTGACAATTTATTTGAGTTTACCTGAAATATTTTTGATTTTACAATGTTTTTTTCTGCGTGTAACAAAACAGTTTTATTTTTATGGATAGAATGACAGTTCAATCGATAAAATGACAGTTCAACCCGAACAAATAAAAAATCCCCATACAAACTTAAAAAGCATTTTCAAAATAGTTCCTGGACCCCAAAAATGATGAAATTTTGGATTCCGACTATTTTTTGGGCGGTGATTCCGATTATGAAACAATCCGTATACCCCTAATACCCCGGACAGACATGTGATACGAGTGTGATTCCTGTACAACGGTACGCAGTGTCAAGAAAATTTTAACAAGACTGACTTGAACTGAGAGAATTTTCAGTATGGCACTCATTTCAAGCGCAATTCGCCCCCAAAACGACGATTCGACCGCTTGGGAGTGTTGTCGTCGTCGTGATTATGCTTCCCGAAAGCAATGTCAAATTCGTTCGGGGTTTCAAAACATTGGAAAGAAATTCATTATTTTTACAGTCAGATTGAGATTTACGAGTAAATGAGTGTGATCCGAAGGTATAACTGTTTATTCTGAGCATAACAGTATTTTTTACGGCAGTGAAAACTAATTAGAAGTACGATATTTCTGGGTCTGAAAATCGTTCGGGCGAAGTGGATAGCAAATCTAACCTAGAATATCCTACAATTCTAACCTCAACTCCTCACTTGCACAAGCCGGATCTCATTTTTCACGGAAATGGTGGAACAAAATGCAAAACTAATGTACGTGCGACCGAGGGAATTGAAAGTTCTACCATTCCCACTTAAAAACATTGTCGGATGTGGGTTGTAAGTAGGAAAAATAAAATAATTCCCCCAACAGATTATGTTGATAGGTAGGTAAAAAAGGTAAACATCATCAGTTCGGCAGTTGCGCTACCGAAACAAAGATGGGTAACAGTATGTTTTGTTTTGCCCTTGAAAGCCAATTGTACAGTGATTCTTGTATCACATGTGTGTCATAAGTATAAAGAACCTCGGAGTAAAGTTTTAACTCAACAAACGGGTCTCCTTATTATAAGGCTCTCTGACGTTTAATCACCTTTCTCTTTTTGGCTCCCGGATGGGATAGGTTTGTTTTCATAGGAAAACGTTCCCCTATGAAAACAAAAAACAAAAAATTGCTATCTTCTGCTGCTGCTTGAGAGAGAGGGGTGATAAACGTCAGATAGCATTATGCCTGGTTTACATTGTTCAACTGAAATGAACATTCCACCTGCTAATGCCTGGTTTAGGGGTGATAAACGTCAGATAGCCTTATGCCTGGTTTACATTGTTCAACTGAAACGAACATTCCACCTGCTAATGCCTGGTTTAGACTGTTCAATTGGAACGAGCATTCCACTTGCTAGCTTTTCAAACTTGTTCAATCCAATGGAATTATGTGTTTAGATTGAGAAAATTACTTGAGTGTCCACTTTATTTCTCATGATCATGAATGCATCTTAGTTGAAGCAAGTGTGTACATTGTTCAACTCGTGCGGTGCGTAAGCAAACTGAATTGAATGCATCTCGTTCGACAGATGACTTGAATTCAACTCACATGAATCACCGGTTTAGACGAGGCAAGTGAGATGATTTCGTTTGTCTTGAATGAAAAAGTTCAACATGTTCAACTTTAGTTCAAGTCAAGTCAGTTGCTCAAGTGACATGATATGTGGTGTTTACACGTTCATTTCGCATTCAATTAGGCATTTTCAACTGACTGGAATCAAGTTACTTGCACCGTCTAAACCAGGCATAACTTCTCAAAGAGGTTCAATCCAATGATATGATGTGTTTAGACTGAGCAAATGACTTGAGCTCGGACTTGAGTGTTCACTTGAATGCTCTTGAATGCATCTCAGTTGAAGCAAGTGTTTATATTGTTCAACTCGTGCGGAGCGTAAGCAAACTGAACTGAATTCATCTCACTGACAGATGTCTTGAATAGACCACCTCACGGCGAAATTCTATCTCTTTTGCTCCTTCAGAGAGTTTAAAAACAACAGGACCAGTACCTGTCAAATTTGACAGGTGTTGGTCCTGTTGTTTTCTAATTTCCCGTAGGAGAGAAAGAGAGCGATTTCTTGATGACGTCACCGTGCAATGGGCAATTCAGCTCACATGAATCGCGGGTTTAGACGGGGCCAGTGAGACGATTTCGTTTGACTTGAATGAAAAAGTTCAACATGTTCAACTTTCGTTCAAGTCAAGTGAGTTGCTCATGTGAAATGAATGGTGGTGTTTACACGTTCAATTCGCATTCAATTGGGCATTTTCCATTGACTTGAATCAAGTCACTTTCACTGTCTACACCAGGCATTATTGTTTATTTGTGAGCTTCTCCGTTATGGTATTTCCATAGAGAAATAGACGACCAATGCGTCACAGACAATAGACATACAAATAGCCAATATAATACACATCCGAGTAAACATCTCAGTATCACATCTCCATTTTTTTTAATATTTTTAAGCATATAATTCAACGAGCGAAAACTAATCCTCGAACCTGAGCCTCATAATCGTATCTCATGCTTGGGGAAACCCCACATCGCAAATCGTTAAAGATTGCCACATTCTCAAGAGTGTCTGTGAACTTGATGGTGGTGGAAAAGCTTTTATTCTAGGGGCAACCTTGCAAGTGACAGCATCAGCCGATTTCTTCTCGGATTCCTCCAGGAATTCCTTTTGGGATTTCACCAGTTATCCTTCAAGAGCACAAATCTGAGGAACCAAAAGACGGATTGCGTTGAAAATTTGATCGATTGGTGACCCGCTGGTGATGACCAATCGATCAACTTTTCAGCGCAAAGCAATCCTCGATTCTTCAGATTTGTGCCTTTGAAAATTTGAGGTGTGGCTTCGTTATATATTCACCTTAAGGCACTGCTCACATGATTCCTGATGAAATTGAAAAAAATAGAAATACAGTAGACGTTCGATAAGTGCAACATGTTTACGTTTCAGTTACCGAATGAAATTCGCTAACTGCAACGACTGACAGCCGTCAAACAGTTGTCAAATGCTGTTGGACGCAGCCAGAATGCACTCCAAAACATCGCAATGCAGCTGTAGTGCATCCGAAAAACATCGCAACCGTGTTGACGTTTTGTTTTTGACAGATAGCGGTGCGATAACTGCAAAATTGTTGACCAACTATTCCTGAGATAGTGAACTGAAAATAAGCCAATATTGGTACATATTTAGTGACTTTGAATTATGTTGCAGTCGGTTATTTGTAAACAGCATATGTTCATGCATGGAAACCGTCTGTTGTGGAACCGGACCAGCCTTCGATAGTGAGAGTGGAGTGTTCTTTAAGGACCAACACGATTTATTATAAAGATTATATCCTTATTGGTAGTTTTTGATCGGGTCATCCAATTTTTGTGGAACTTTCGTTCCAGACACTGAAATAAATTTTGTTGTGGAATCTACCGATTCCATAGTAAAATTACTAACCGTACCTATGATTCTCAACCGACAACAATTTCCAGTTAATTCTACTAAAACACTGTCAACTTAACTAGCAGTGCAGTTAACATTACTAAAAATAATCTTAATTTAACAAATGAGCATTGTATTTTTAACCATACTGTGTTGTAAAATGCGTGTCCGGGAAAAATTAACAATGTTTTGTTGTTGAGACGACTACGCTTTTAGTTGAATTTACTACAATGCATTGTAATTTCAAGCATATTTCAGTTACCTTAACAGATTTTGCTGTCGGTTGAGAATCATAGGTACGGTTAGTAATTTTACTATGGAATCGGTAGTTTCCACAACAAAATTTATTTCAGTGGACACATAACAACCCAACGTGTACACCCGGATAAAAACTAACCGTAGGGTATTTGGTGAAAACCATTCCTGTACCATACAGTGTACCAGCTACAATATAGTGTATTGTAATGGAATGGTTCGCTAAAAGCTGTGCACATTGGTAGCTACTATACATTTACATCCGATCTTTATGTAACAATATATTATACTGTTTTTCTTAGAGTGACAGCCTGACTTACTGTTCTGATCTATTCCCCTCTTCTTTACGTCCCCACTGATCTATCTGAACTTGATATATTTTATAACTAAAACTAATCGCGCCTTGTATGCTGAAAATGTCTCCAGACATGGTTTCCGAAACACTTACGGTACGATGTTCGCCAAAATCCAGTCCATATACGAGCTAACCTTCGTATACACACGATACTCACTGCCATTGTAATATTGAAGATGATATGAAACGATACCGAACTGAATGAAACGTATTCCGTTGTGTTTAATCGTATATCCTACGGGTGCTCCGTTGTCGCCAAGTGCTGCAGTCGGTTCATCTGTGCTTTTACTACAAAACTGATTACCGGTTATAAATTCTCTATTGGCAGACGATATGTTGCTAGCAATCATTTGACATTCTGCCCGGTCAAATGTCGAAATGATTGCCTTCCGCAAAGCTGAAGATTCCTCTTCCTCCTCCGTCGCACCCCAACCGGCAAGAATGTATCGAGGTAGTTCCATATTCCTTAATATGGGCTTAACTGGGAGACAAATAGGCTGAATATGATCTGAAACGATGAAACCATTAGATCCATGAACCGGATTGCCATATATTGCCAACTTGCAATACCGTCGAAATCAACACGTTTTGCCAATCTAACGAGTGCAATATCATTCGAATAGCGTGTTCGGCTAGCTTGCGGATGGTAAATTATGCATTCGATGTCAACGTCTCGTACAGGAGGTGCGCAGTCCTCGTCTTCATTGCAGTCAATTGTTTGATGGATCGTGTGCTCGCCTAGGCGTGCCCTTATTCTGAAACGATGATTTGGCTCAATAAGAGAATATCTCTTTCATTTAATCACCGAGTAATGGCTAGTGCGGACAAAGATAAATACCTGACGGATCTGGAAAGTACTATGGAAAAGAAAGTGTAGTGATAATGTTAGCCATTCAGGAAAATAGAAGTTTTTGTGGACAAGTGTCACATTACCAGAAATCATAGAAAAAATACAATATTAACAAAACCTTGTAAACCCTCTTTCGCCTTTTGACAGACTCTATGAAAACGTGATAGTTTTATGGCGTATGACGTTTTCACGGTACTTTCCATGTCCGTACTATCCATAATACTCTCACCTAGGGGCAAGACACTGTGCAAACGAGAGTAACTCTGAGAAATTCTGAGTAACTTTTTCACCAATGATCGACGAAATTTGTTGAAAAGCACCCCTAAAACTGCAAGAAAAGCGAGATATCGGGCAATATTGTTTTGATTTTGCGATAAATCAGGCAACACATAAGTCAAAACGGAAGTAAACCGGAGATAATCTGAGCAACTCTGTGAAGGAAAATGTACTCTCCAGCACAGTGTCTTGCCCCAAGACTCTCACTTACACGTCTTTAGGTAGAAAAGGCAACGCTCCAGTAAGAATATATCGATTGTTGATAAGACTTCCAACCCTTTGCCAATATGCACTGGCATGGATCAACAATGCCATCCAGGGGAACTCGAAAACTCTTGTGCGCTGACCCATATACACTCGATTCGGATAGTAGACTCCACAATGCCTTATTGGAAGCTTACGTACGTCCGTATTCGTTACGTTTGCATTGTTCGCAGCGCAGATCTTCGAGTTGATGGGCTCTCCTTCGCCGATGAGGTGTTTCAGATTAGTTTTTTCTCTTATCCATGATAGATAGTCATGTACCTTGGAAAAAACAGCATAGCCTATCGTTTGACACTTTGCTTTGTCTTCATCTCGTGCCCTTGTAAACGATATGATCCCTCCTAAATGCCACACTCCGTTGACTTCAAATAATAGTCCTCCACCACTGTCACCATTACACACGCCAGTGCCATTTGTGTAACCAGCACAGAACATTCCTCTTTTCAAAGTTGGCCCGAAAGCTACATGATCACTATTCAGACAGGTGATGGTATCTACCACTGGTAATTGGGCTTCTCTCAAAACACTAGATTCTGCATTGAACTCAGTCAATCCCCATCCGACAACCGTTCCAACCTTATCAATTAGATTTTTCTCCAGGAGCACACACGCTGGTTGGACATATTGATTGAAGTTTACTTCTGAATCAAGCTCCAGAATAGCGATATCGTATTGATGACTTGACCACGTATAGTTGTCAAAGCTGGAAACGGATTTGACGGAATGTCGCTGTCTAGACGGTATGTCGTATACAGGAAATAAAACATGTGCGCCGGCTTCAACGTGAAGGTTGTTCACGTTCTGCTTATATTTAGTCTTACGATTTATAGTACAATGTGCTGCAGTCAGAACGTAAGTTTTGGAAATAATGGTTCCACCGCAGACATATTGGTAGTTGGGCCAGGAGTAGTGCAATATTGCAACGTGCCAGGGCCATTGGCCTGGCGTAGTTTCCGCTCCATTGATGATCGTTTGAACCGTTCCTGGCTTCGATATGTGTTGCCGCTTACCACAATTCAGTTCGTTTCCCTGCACGTTTGATCCTACCAACACTATACTGATCGACATTAGGGCACAGTCCAAAAAAATAGCCTTCATTTTCAATAATCGCTGAGCATTAAACTAAGCACTACAAAGTAATCAAGCGATGCGGGAACTCCGAACGCGATAAGGGACGTCACCGTGAACACGAACTCACATTCGATTGGTTTTATTGAAATGGGATCGGCTGATGCTGCCACTTGCAAGGTTGCCTCTAGAATAAAAGCTTTTCCACCACCGTCAAGTTGTGAATGTGGCGATCGGTTGAACGGTTTGCGATTCGGGGTTTCCCCAAGCAGGAGATACGATTATGAGGCCCAGGTATTGCGCATTTCCTAGTGTGGTTTCGAATGGGCAGAAGACAAAGTAATACGGTAAAACTCGGAATAACTTTTAAACATGTTTTAATTCAATGGCGTCTTGTTTGATTATGCTTTACAAAGTGGGTTATAAAAAGGATCAAAATGTACACACTAAGATTCAGATGTTCCAGCTCAGTAATTTTTTCACTGAGTTCAGTATTTTTTCCATCTTTTTACTGAGTTTTCAACAGCAGATTTATTTCGGTACACTCGGTAATCGTATTTACCGTTCACCAGTAATGATATTCACCGTGCTTCAGTAACTTTTGACAGTTTGTGAGCTGAGCTCGGTAACTCATTTACAAAATATCCGCAAAATAAATAACCGAGCGTACCGAGTTAAATCTGCTGTTAAGAACTCAGTAAAAAGATGGGGAAAATACCGAGCTGATCTTAGTGTGTATATTGTCGGGCCGCCACCAAACCGGACTTCGCACAATCAAGTCGCGACGCGACCCAACTCGCGACATTTTTTAATCATGTCTAATGTAGTGCGCATCCTTCCCGTTGTTGTCAGCAACACAGCGCACTAGATGCGAAACAGTTGCGACACTTGTGGACCAAGAAAATTGCAATTTTTGATTGAATGTCGGTCTTGATTACAACCGGATAGACAATATAAACACAAAGGTGTGCATATCAGCACAAGTTAGGTAGTAGTGGTAGGGTTGCCAGGATTGCTATTCAAACAGCCCTCCTCAATCGCAGCAACTTACCAACCCCGCATTGGTCCGATGACGACAAAGTGCAGCCACTGGGAGACCCTTCGTCATCATATCCGCCATTTGGTCCGTTGTCGAAATGTACTGGATCGAATTCGGCCATCCTTCACCAAGTCACGTAGGAAGTGATATTTTACATCGACGTGCTTGTGTCGACCATGATTCTTGCTGTCCTCCACGATCCTTATTGTTGACTGGTTGTCTTCATAGAAGCACACCGGCAACTCGACATCCTTCCCTAAATCCTTAAGCAGTCGAACCAGCCAAATCTCGAAACACGCCGCCGCACATAGAGCGTTGAGCTCGGCTTCAGTCGATGAGAGTGATACTACAGTAGACGTTCGATAACTGCAACATGTTTACGTTTCACCTAACGAATGAAATTCGATAACTGCAACAACTGACAGACGTCAAAGAACTGTCAGTTGCTGCAGAATGCAGCCAATATGCATTCGGAAAACATCGCATTGCATCAAAAGTGCATGCGAAAAACATCGCATCACTGTTGACATTTCAGTTTGACTGATAGCGGTGCGATAACTGCAAAATTGTTGCACTTAGCGGACTTGCAGTTAAAAAGCATTGCAGTTAAAGCGTTTGCACCGAGCGAACGTCTACTGTACTTGTTGTTTTCGCGTTATCCAGCTGACACAACAGCCAGCTACCTTGAACAAGCATCTTCTAACCGACCGGCGGTCCACCGGATCGTTGGCCCAGTCCGCGTCAGCGAACACCTGAACTAACAGTTCCTCCGAATCAGCACGATACTCCAGTCCGATGTTCAGTGTTCCTTTGACGTATCAGGCCAAACATTTCAATAGGTCCTATCTGCATTTGAGAGGCTCTCTTTGTTCACTTTCTCTTTCAATTATTGCAATGTAATGATACACTTTTCAACTATTTTTGCAGTACAAATCAAAAGACGATTGGTTTGGCCATCGTTCAATGCAAGGAGACAATAATAATACAAATAAACAGCTGAGATATTAACAAAAGAGAGGGAAATTAAAGAGAGCCTTTCTTTTGCAGATAGGACCTTTAGACATGTTTGGCCTGGTATCTCAGAACACGTTTCAGGTACGATCAGTGCTCATCAGTCGGGCAGCTTTAAAACTGGCTAAAGAAATTCACGGCTGCCGATAGATCTGGACGTTAGGCAACCGATGAGCTCGCGGTACGGTTGTTCTGTACGCTTCATCTCTTCAACTCATGGTAGTTTCAACCGACACTCCATAGGCGTGGATACCAGTTTACATTCATCCATTCTGAATCGTCGAAGCAAATCTTCCAGGTACTGTCGCTGACTCATCCGCAATACTCCTGCTTCGAAGTCTCGATCAATCGGAATCCCCAGAAAAATGTGGATCTCGCCCAGATCCGTCATCTGGAATTCGGAGGACAGGCAACGCTTCACAATCTGTACCGCCTTCAGGGATGCTCCAGCCACAATGACGTCATCCACGTACAACACGACAATGACAGTCTCGGTCCTGATCCTTCGAATTTAGAGGCAAGGATCGTTCGGACTACTGGTGAATCCCATCCGGTTCACCATGAATCCATGAAAACAATAATGACAATGTTGCAACCTGTATTTGTTGCGACAAACTAACCCATACGACATAAGTTTGTCCCAACTTGAAAATAATGGGATTAACATCGTACACCACGAGTTTAGAGATTTTTTAGCCTTGCCTTGCGATTTTCGAACGGTAACTTCGAGTCGGTAAGCACTGCAACTCTGGAGAAGCTCTATCATCAAATAGTTTCGACTTTGGGTTAGTAATAATTGATTATTCACGAGCTGAAAAGTACGTAACAAATTCAGCTTCCGTTTTGTCTGTAACAAAAAAAATCGAGATCATGTCATTATCTGTTACCAGTAGGGATAAAGAGTAATCGTCGCACCTTCTTTGTTGCTTGTTTTGTGCCTCCTTTGTCTGACAATTCTCTTCACTGATCCCCACAGTTCCAATCAGGGGGAATGACACTTCCTTTGCTAACCGAAAAAATCCGAATTTATCCGTTGCTAACAGTTGTTAACCGCGTCTAACTGCTGCTCAGTTAGCAATGGTTAGCGACGGTTAATAACAGATACAGTAGACGTTCGATAAGTGCAACATGTTTACGTTTCACTTACCGAATGAAATTCGATAACTGAAACAACTGACAGACGTCACATAACTGTCAGTTGCTGCACTGTTGACGTTTCATTTTGACGGATAGCGGTGCGATAACTGCAAAATTGTTGCACTTAGCGGACTTGCAGTTAAAAAGCATTGCAGTTAAAGCGTTTGCACCGAGCGAACGTCTACTGTAAATAAGGATTTTCCGGTTAGAAAAGGATATATAATTCTAGGGGCAAGACAGATACAACGAGAGTAACTCTGTTATCGAAGTGTTGCTCAGAATTCCTCTGGATAGCTCTGGAGCACTCTGGTTTTCCCCAAGTGTTACCTGATACTATCGCAAAACCAAAACAATGTTGCCCTATAGTCCGCTGTTCGAGCAGTTTCAGGGGTGTCTTTCGACACATTTCTTCGAACATTAGTAAAAAGAGTAACTCCCAATTTCTCAGAGTTGCTCTCGGTTGCACAGTGTCTTGCCCTAGATATACTTTGTGGTACCTTGTAGGTGTTCATACCTAGTAGCCTAGTTGTATACATCTTGATGTTGAGTAGTGAGTTATATATATTGAATGATTCGAGATTAGAGTGTTGTTGTGACGACCGTGACGACCAGTCAAAGAGTGAGGAACAGAAGGAGACAGATTTGGCGGATTGTTCACGGTAACGGCAGAAGCCATTAGTGGCCGGATACGGGATATCCGGAACAGTTGTTGGGGCGTCAGTTAGAATCTCACAGTGGCAACGAGGATGGGCGATTGAAATTGGTAAGGAACAAGTGTTTAGGATGGGCAGCTTCAACGATATCGAAATTAACATTATGGATCGGCCGGAAGATCGAAAGGACAGGTTGGATCCTGTTTCGCAAAAAGGCTTGGTTTTTAAACTAGTGCTTTCTGGTAAAAGCAGAAGATGCATTAAGTGTGAGGCTCTGGATTAATACACGACTGGTTTCCGAAATTCTTGAGGATGGTAAATGAAAGCAAGGTTGCAACATTGAACAACGATGTTTTTGATAGCTGATGTGATTTGTGCATTTTTGCAGAAATGTATAGTGGTCCCGGAGACCGAAATATATGGTGCACTGCTCTCGGAGAGCGAAGTGTTGGTCCTGGAGACCGTGTTGAGGACACTGGTGCAAAGCACAGCAATGCTCCTGGAGAGCGTATTGAAAAAGGATCTTGGTCCCGGAGACCGAACTGATACGGCTGGAAGGCCATGTTTGCTCCCGGAGAGCGTTATAAAAAGAGGATGATTGGTGATTTTCAAAGACCAGATTGAACGGGTATGGGAGGAAGAAACAGAAATATTTTTTTATGGAAAGTTAACTTAAATTTTCTTCCTGTGAGAGAAGAGAACGGCAACGAAAAGGCATTAAACGAAACCAACGGAAACTCGAAATTTGTGTGGAAGAGAAGAGGACGCGAGAAACGAGAATGAACCAAACGTTCGTTTGTAACGTCATCTTACAAAAATAATTAATGCGATGCACTATAACTCGTAAACATTTAAAGGGGCTACCGAGGATTACGGTACAGCTATTCGTGGTAGACATGCATTAAGGGCCCGTGAGGCAATGAGGTACACTGCAGGTGGTGAGGAAGAAGGGATGGCTGTGTGTTAATAAGGAGAAAAAGTAAACATTGTCACTACGTAGTGATGTCACTATTTTGACATGGGTTCTTGTGGAAACTAGCTTTGCTTGTAATTGTGAAATCTATTATACTTTCATTACCCCAGGCTGGCTGCTCGCATAACCGATTCGGTTCTGTGCTGGTGGCATGTATGAATGAAAAAATCAAGTGTTCGCTGCGCATACAAAAGAGTGCAGAATGGTTTTTGCCATTGAGTTGTCCAAAAAAATGTCTCACGAAACCTAATGCAAGCCTATCCATATACGTGAGAACAAAAGATGTTTACAAAGTTCTTACAGATAGATAAACACGGGAAATCTGAACACAAACCACTACCACATAGGAATTTGGATTGGTCAAATTGAAGAGGGTGATTCCTGGAAAGAGCGCACTTCATTAAGGCGATCAAGGGTGGCTGCAAGATGGCGTATGCAGAGTTTGTAAAAACAGAGAATGTTCCTCGGAGGAGGTAGTGTTTAATTGTAGATTAACTGCTCGAGATGATGAAATTAGAATATGAAATGCACTGCGAGAGATAATGTGCACTCGGTTGGAGCCGAACATTTGACTTAAGACAATTACTATTCTGTGAACGAGGGTTGATTGAAGTATTAATTTTTTTCTGATAAAGAAAAGTAGTGGAAAAAGAAAAAGGAGTTGTGACTAGAGAAGTACCCATCAATAGAGATTCCAATATGATTAACGAATGAAATATAACAGGAGAAATGAAGAACAGCTTCGGAAATGAGCCCAAATGTGAAGGTGTTGAAGATGAGTAGACACAGATGTGTTGGTTCAAGATGGAGAGTAATAAGGGCAAACCGGTCAAATAGGGATGTGGAGTTGAGTCGAGTAAAGTGTTGACGTTGATATGTGTTGAATTTCGCAAGAGTTGAAAAGGGGATCATTTCGAGAAGGACAATGTCCGATATTACCGACATTGGCGAACCAGTAAAAGCGTGAGTAATTATCATGATCATGCTGAGGATGAAGTGTTCAGCTTCTGGTCGGCCCAAGCTCTTTTCGTGGAAGAATTCTTGATTTCCTTGGGCATGGAGACTCATTATGCCAGCCATACCATACGGAAAGTTGACAGTAAATGACTTTGAGGGTGTTCATATAACGCTGGTCTGATAAGCACACTCTATTCCAATTGGAGGAGGAATTATTGGAATAGAGTAGTTTTGTGTAGCATTGGAGTGAGCATGAAACGAGTGCGTTTATGGCTCTAACCTATAGAGGTTAGATAGGAACTATGAGGCTGAAAACGGTAGAGCAGGATAATACTGCACATGGGATGTCAGGTTTCAACAATGAACAAAGTACTTATTACATTTCGCTCAGGGATTGCTTTGGAAAGAGATGGTTGAAGATGCTGTGAACTTGAAATCAAGATTCAGGGGTGCATAAACTACAGATTCTTAAAAAAATCAAATCAATAGAAAAAGGGAGATGTGGTACCTTGTAGGTGTTCATACCTAGTAGCCTAGTTGTATACATCTTGATGTTGAGTAGTGAGTTATATATATTGAATGATTCAAGATTAGAGTGTTGTTGTGACGACCGTGACGACCAGTCAAAGAGTGAGGAACAGAAGGAGACAGATTTGGCGGATTGTTCACGGTAACGGCAGAAGCCATTAGTGGCCGGATACGGGATATCCGGAACAGTTGTTGGGGCGTCAGTTAGAATCTCACATACTTAATTCCCCTTGGTTCCAATCGAGCAGGAGACCTGTCAAAACGACAAGGATTCGCCAATTCGCGCACTCGAGACACAATAGGTTCATGCAATCCGCTTTATTTATATTCGGCTTATTTATGCTTACAGCTAACAGTTGACCTTACAGTTAAGACCATATGTAAGGTATTTTCGAAAAACATGTGTTTACATATGCGAATTATGCCCAGATGGTAATAGGGTCCTAAAATTAAAGACGAAATCTCGCTTATATTGAATAATACGATCAAGCATGGCATTCTAATCAGAATTGTACTTTACTCGAACTTGAAAAACAAAGGAATATTGAGAAAATTCGAAATAAGTAAAATGGTAAATAGTTCTACTTTGACATTTGAGGTCAACCTTGTGTGACTGAGCTCGACATTTTTCGCACTGGGATTTCAAAAATGTTCCTATCTGACATACACGGTGAAAAAAAAATCACTCAAAGTATGTGTTATAAGCTAGGGACGAGACAAAAGGCCAACAAAATAAAAATTTTATATTTTCAACTACGGTTAATAAAAACGTCAAAAATTGAGTAAATATGTACTCTTGAACCATATATTGTGGTTTAAAACAAGAATCCCGATAGGATTTTAGGAGCCTATTGTTGAAATGAAGCCTTTCAGCAAAACTGGAGATTCGTCCTCCTCCTCTGTTGCACCCCAACCGGTGAGAATGTACCGAGGTGGCTCCATTTTCCTCAATATAGGCTTTGTTGGGAGACAAATAGGCTGAATATGATCTGAAATGATTAAACTGTTAGATATTTGACCAAAATTCTCGTATATTTACAAATCGCAATACCTTTAAATTCAACATGTTCTGCCAATCTAAGGAGTGCAATATCATTTGCCCAACGAGATCGGCTAGTTCGTGGATGATAAATTATGCATTGGATGTCAATGTCTTGTACAGGAGGGGCACAGTCTTCGTCCTCATTGCAGTCAATTGTTTGACCGATCATGTGCTCACCCAATCTGGCCTTTACGCTGAAAAAAAACCTTGCCTGACTATTTAAGAAATCATCTCTTTCATCGATGAATAGGAAGTACGAACAGAGAAAAAATGCTCTACCCTGGAATACAGAATAACTTAAATTTAGGTGCTGGTCGACAATCCGACATCACATCCTGAAGCTTTCCATCTGGTGAACTAAATCCATGTATGAAGCAGAAATTTAGACATTTTGTCAATGATTATGTATAGTAAAATTACAAAGCCCTCTCTCTCCTTCTTGGGATTCCTCCTGGAATAATTCCCTGTGTAGATTCCTCCAGCAACTCCCTTTAAGGTTTCCTTCATAAGTTCTATCTGAGAAATTATCCACGAATCCTCCTGGGGATTCCTTCTAAAATTCCGTGTAGAGATTCCTTCAGGAATTCCCTACTGGGGATCTCTACATGAATAGCCTTTGAGGATTTCTTTCAGGATATTCCTTTGAAATTCTCCTCTGGTGATCGCTCTAGGATTTTCCAATTGATCACCCTATGCCCATTGGTCAATAATGTTTAAAGCAAGCTCATTGTTAATGATAGTGTTATGGCGTACGTCGATATCCTCACGATGCTTTACAGGTTCGTACTGTTCGTACTACTCATTCAACTCTATATCATAACAATTACTTACACGTGTCTAGGTAGAAAAGGTAACGCTCCAGTTAGGATATATCGATTGTTGATAAGAGTTCCAACCTTTTGCCAATATCCACTAGCATGGATCAACAACGCCATCCAGGGGAACTCGAATACTCTTGTTCGCTGGCCCCTAAACATTCGATTCGGATAGTATACTCCGCATTGCCTTGGAAGCTTACGTACGTCCGTATTCGTTGCAGTTGCGTTGATCGCAACGCAGGTCCTCTTGCTTCGGGGTTCTCCTTCACCGATGAGGTGCTTAAGATGGGTGTGTTCTCTTATCCACGAAAGGAAGTCATGTATCTTGGCAAAAACACCATAACCTTTCGTGTAGCACATTGCTTTGTTTTCATCTCGCGCTCTCGTGAACGATACGATCCCTCCTAAATACCAGACACCGTCGATTTCAAAGAATAGCCCTCCACCGCTGTCACCATTGCACACGCCTGTGCCATTTGTGTAGCCAGCACAGAACATTTCTCTCTTCAAAGATGGCCCGAAAGCCTCAGGATCACTATTCAGACAGGTAATGGTATCTACCACTGGTAACCGCGCTTCTCTCAAAACAGTAGATGCTGTATCGAACTCAGTCAATCCCCATCCAACAACCGTTCCAACCTTATCAACTAGGTTTTGCTCGAGGGACACACACACTGGTTGGACATATTGATCGAACTTTAATTCTGTATCGAGCTCCAGAATAGCGATATCGTATTGATGACTTGGCCACGTATAGTTGTCAAAAATGGAAACGGATTTGACGGAATGTCGCTGTCTGTTGTAGAATGTGAACAAATCATGTGTTCCGGCATCAACGAAAATGTTTTTCACGTTCTGCTTTTGTCGATTCTTACGGTGAAGCGTACAATGTGCTGCGGTCAGAACGTAAGTTTTGGAAATAATGGATCCACCGCAGACATATTGGAACGAGTGAAATATTGCAACGTGCCAGGGCCATTGGCCTTCCGTAGTTTCCGTTCCATTGATGATCGTTGGGACTGTTTCCGACTGGGATATTTGTTGCCGCATGCCACATTTCAGCTCGTTTCCCTGGACATCCAATCCTGCTAACACTAGACTGGTTGAGATTATGACAAAGTTCCAAAAATCGAACTTCATTTTCTAAAATCATCCAGCACCGAATCACAAATTTCTCATGGGATATGCCGTCGTAAATATTTATTTGACATTTAAACTTTCAACGTGGGAACTCCGAACGCGATAAGAGACGTTACCGTGAACGTGAACACGAACTAACATTCGATTGATTTTATTCCAATGGGATCGGCTCATCCGAATGATGATGCCACTTGCGAGGTTGCCTGTAGAATGCATCGTATTCCACTACTTGACCAGGTCATAAATACTCACATGAGAATACTTTGGATCTTTGGATGTCCGGTAATGAAGTACCGTCAGGTCAGGTGTGTTTGCTTTGTTTACAAATATTTGGCCGATCAAGCCCAACAAATGGCCAACATAACGTGAGTCGTGGCAACCTAGGATGAATGCTCGGATGAATGTCGGACTACAATGACAAATATTTGTCCATATCTAATGAACTCCATTGCAAAAGGGTTCTAAAGCCCTACCTAGTCTCTTGATTAAAACAATTAGGTATGTTCATTACTAGGGGCAAGACACTGTGAAATCCGGAGCAACTCTGAGCAATCCTGAGTAACTTTTTTTGTTCGAATCCATTCAGAAACGTCTCAACAAAGTGGAAAATCAGGCAAGACTGCTCGATTTTTCACTGGTATCAGGGAACACTTCGGGAAAACCAGAGTGACCCAGAGGAATTCTGAGCAACACTTCGATAACAGAGTAACTCTCGCTGTATCTGTCTTGCCCCTAGGTTCACTATAGTCAATCATAGGACACAATTACATTTTGTCAGAAAATGCCTTCAGGAATCCAAATTAAATCGTTTTACGGTACCTCTATGCGTTATCAGCAGCTAGGTATTTCCTCAAGGGCGGCGATTGGGTTATCAGATGCAGATTCAACTGATTAAAGTGAAATTATGTAAATATCAGTGGGGTGACGCGGCTGTCAAACTCGGTACATCGCCGCTCCACCCAACATCATTTTTGGTACGGCGCGTTTTGGTACCCACTTTCTGGTCGGTTTACCCTAACTTGCTCCTGATTTTCGGGTGTGTGGCTCGTGTGTTGCTAGTGCTTATTTCAGAAATTACACATTCCAAACGAAATCGTTGTTTTTGATGATTGTTTCTCTTTCCTTATCACTTTGCACGATATTATATGTAGCAGCGAAGCAGTGTCGATGTTTCCAGCGCATTTTTTCCATGAATTAAGCAATCAAAACAAAAACATTGGACGCCATGTTGAATTGAATGCTGGGTAGATGATTCTGGCCCTTCGTCATCCCCCTGGTAAATATCTAGATGAGTGCATTTGAGCTACGATTATCAGTCAAGAATCGATGCTGTATTTACATATAGGTAGTTGTTTATTTACTTCGCCAGTAAATAGTAACGTTTACTATGCGATTTCAGTCAAAACATATACCAACGTGATTCCCTCTGGAAATGATAATGCCTACAGATTCACCCTGTTTGATTACAAAGGGATCAAAGGATGAAACAACGATGATGATGATGATAATCATGATGATGTTTCCAGATAGCTCTTCTGGGAATTCCCCCTCGTGTTTATCCAGCAGCGAGTCCAGGAGTTCCTAGGAAAATGTTTTCAGTATTTCCTTCGGAAATTCTTAAGTTCTCCCAAGAGTTACTTGGGAAATTCTTCCAGATTATCCTTCTGGTGATAATTCCAAGAGTTCCTGTGAGGGTTATTTCAGGAGTTCCCCAAGGAGTTCCTCTGGGAGTTCCTCTAGAATCGCTTTCAGGAGTTCCTCCGTTCTTTATGGAATTCTTCCAGGAATTTCCCCCAGCAGTTCCTTTCGGAAAGTTAATCCCAGGAGTTCCCAGGAGTTCTGTCCAACCGACAACTACAAAAACAGCCAATTTAGAACGGAAATATTATAGAGCATTTTTTCCTTGAAAAATGCCACTTCCCATGGCCGAAACGTTGGGCAGAAAAAAATAAATCGTTTAATTTTCAAGACCGAGAAGGCCAAATTTCTCCAAAGAATTCGTGAAATAATTCTCGGATGAACTTTTGAAAAAATTCTCGGAGGAATTCCTTGAAGACGATCTATTCAAAGAACTCCTGGAAGAATGGCTTGAGGAAATCGTGGAAGAGTTTTTGGAGAAACCTCTGGACGAATTTCTGGAGGAATTCCCGGGGAACTCCTGGTGGACTTCCCGTGGGAACTCCTGGTGGAATTCCCGGGGGAACTTCTGGAGGAATTTCCGGAGGATCTCCTGGAGCAATTTCCGGAGGAACTCCCGGGGGAACTCCTGGAGGAATTCCCGGAGGAACTCCTGGAGGAATTCCCGGAGGAACTCCTGCAGGAATTCCCGGAGGAACTCCTGGAGGAATTCCCGGAGAAACTCCTGGAGGAATTCCCGGAGAAACTCCTGGAGGAATTTCCGGAGGAACTCCTGGAGGAATTTCCGAAGGAACTCCTGGAGGAATTTCCGGAGGAACTCCTGGAGGAATTCCCGGAGGAACTCCTGGAGGAATTCCCGGAGGAACTCCTGGAGGAATTTTCGGAGGAACTCCTGGAGGAATTCCCGGAGGAACTCCTGGGAGGAACTCCAAAAAGGAATTACCGGAGGAACTCCTGGAGGAATTCCCGGAGGAACTCCTGGAGAAATTCCCGGAGGAACTCCTGGAGGAATTCCCGGAGGAACTCCCGGAGGAATTCCCGGAGGAACTCCTGGAGAAATTCCCGGAGGAACTCCTCACTGAAAAAAGGGACATAGTAATTTTGACCGTACCGAGGGTTAAGCTAAAACACTTTTACCACTTGATTTTGGTAGACCATAATTTCTGCTTGAAACTACCATGGACGGGGTAAAATTTACCATGTCACTTATTACTTACATATTTTGGTGTTTCGAACCATGTTTTGTGTCAATTTTACTATGTGCCGTGGTAGACAACATGGTACGCAGCATAGTACGTGTAAACATCCAAATAGTGTTTTTTACTATTCACGTGGTTAGATGCTGGTAGCGGTAGTTTCGGTTTCAAAATGCAATTCAAAAATCAAAACACCACATAAATTTTATGCCATACCTATTTTATTCATTTACAATTTATTGAACATGTTAAACACTACTTTCAAACAGCAGCTCCTGCTCCCTGCGTGAATCGTCATTACTGCATAAATTTGATCCATCACAGAAATGTTATGGTTGCTCTCTTTTTCCGCCGGTCGAAATCACGAAATGATCAACTCGGATGGACATCCGTGCAGCGTCTGTGGAACCAGATTCCTCCAACGATTGAACGCCGTCGTTTGTGTTAGCGCTGCGTCCCGCAAAGTGTTGAAATTGCAGCAAAGGAAACCTGAAAGGATGGTTCAGGTGGTTCAAACTTTGGCTGTGCGGTGTGATCAATAAATCATCCAACTTACCTCTTGTTAAATACGGATTCCAAAGTAAAGACCTGGGTAAGGACCAACAGACCGGTACATCCTTGTCCAACTCATGATCGAGCGAGCCGATTCAATATATTCCTCGCACAACTGGCCTCTGAAGTTTTTTTGGCACTTCCACCAGGCCAGGCCGGCTTTTGAGTATTCTGGATTCATTTGTCGACTATTATCCCCTGAATCAACATTTGCGCAACTTACTCAAAAACTAAATTATCCGCTGTTTTTCAAGCTTCCAATACAAATGATTCCGAACTCGATTTTAAGATGGCGAACAACGACGCAACTGACGCAGCAAGCTAAATAAAATGAAAATAATATCTAAATATTTACAACAACTATGATGCATAGTTATACTTATGACACACATGTGATACAAGAATCACTGTACAAATGCGCTTGAAATGAGTGCCATACTGAAAATTCTCTCAGTTCAAGTCAGTCTTGTTAGAATTTTCATGACACTGCGTACCGTTGTACAGGAATCACACTCGTATCACATGTCTGTCTGGGGTATTAGCTTGAAAAGGTTCGAAGTTTTGGCAAACACGTTTGGAGTCAATATTACTATGTTTGCTCGACGAACGGTGAACATCGAATGGTAATGCTGAATGTGTATATTATTAATCTCACCATGTAACAATTACCATGTTACATGGTATTTTCCATTGATTTGTGATTGATGTGAAACAATTTTTGGTTGAATTCACAATATTTGGGAATGGTAGAATTAAACACACTGCCGTGGTTTACAGTACTATACTTTTTTTCTCAGTGCTGGAGGAATTCCCGGAGGAACTCCTGGAGGAATTCCCGGAGGAACTCCTGGAGGAAATCCTGGAGGAACTCCTGGAGGAAATCCTGGAAAAACATTCATTTTTATCCGGGTATGCCTGTCAAATGAAAAGGCCTTTCGAAAAAACTTGTTTTGACATTTTTTTTTTGTTCACAGCAGATCGTTTGTTTTCGTCGAAGAGGACCAACACGTGCGTGGTCGGTCAGAGAAAGGCATATGGTCTTAGCCTGTCTGAAAGACAAATCCAAAGAAAAAAAAAAAGAAAGGCAAGGATTTGCTTCGTGTTGAATTTTTTATTTGATTATTTAGGTTTTTACCTTTTCTATTTTTCTGCAACCTGTTTTGAAGCCAGTGCGAGAAGTTTGTGGTGTTGCAACGCGAGTGCATGCAAAAAAGAAAATAAGTGCGACGATGGCTTTGCAGTGAAGAAACAATAAAAAAGTGCGTTTGTTTGTTGTCGCTGTCGGATCACTCGCAGCAGTTCAATAACGAAAATTCTAAACCTAACCTCGAAAATCGACGCGGCGGAAGATTCGATCAACAATGTCCTCTTCGGTTGTTTCGGTGAAGAAAATCGCCTCTCGGGGGGAGAGTGACCCATCGTCGTCGTTGTCGTCGTCGGAATCGGACGCGACCCTTTCGGCGTGCAGTTCGGTCGAAAGTTTGCCCGCGTTGTTGTTGGATGGTGGTGGGGGCGAGATGGGCACCGTAGAATCGCCGGTCGTGGTCGTCGCGAGTGATGATGCTAGTAGTGCGGCAGCAGTGAATCAGTCGATTTTTCGGCTGCAACGGTGCTCGACCGGGCTCGGTCTATCTCCCATGTCGGAGATTGCGCTGAACCTGAAGGATACCTCGCTGGACACTCCCAAGAGTGGACGGGTGGGTGCTGGTGGCGGCGGCGGCGGTGCTGGACGCGAACGATCCTTGGGCAAAGGTGAGTGGTACACATCACGCAAAAAACGGCTACGCTCATAAGTGTGTTCGGCCTGCACATTTTTCGTAAGCAAAAAAAAACCGGAGGAAATCCGAAAAAAAAAACTACTGGGACGAGTTCCCGCTGAAGTCTTGGAGTAGTTCCAAAGAAACTTCGGATGAAATTCCCGAGGGACTCCGGAAAAAACTGCTGGGAGAATTCCTGAAGAACTCTTGGAGTAATTCCGGGATAAATTTCCGAGAAACTCCTGGAAGAATTCCTGAGGAACTCCTGGAGAAATTACCGAAGAACTTCTGGGAGAATTCTTTAGGAACTGCTAGGAGAATTCCCGAAGAACTCCGGGAGGAATTCCCGAAGAACTCCGGGCAGAATTCTCGGGGAACTTGTAGAGGAATTCCCTAGGAACTCCGAGAAAAAACTGCTGGAATAATTCCCAAGGAGTAATTCCCGATGAACTCCAAAATGAATTCCCTGAGAACTTCTGGAATAATTCTCGAGGATCTTGGAGAAATTCTCGAGGAACTCCTGGAGGAATTCCGTAGTTAATTTTGTAGGAATGCATGAGGAACTCCTGGGGATATTTTCGGAGAAATTTCCGAGAAACTTCTGAAGGAATTTCCGACCAACTTCTGGAGGAATTCCCGAGAAAATCCGGGAGAAACTGCTGGGAGAATTCCCGAGAAGTCTTGGAGCAGTTCCCGAGAAACTCCGGAAGGAATTTCCGAGGAACTCCTGCCGGAATTGCCGATGAATTCGTTTTGAAATTTCCGGGGAACTCTAAAAAAATCCTACATTCAAATTCGATAATAAATAAAATTTGATGATGTTCGAACAACTAATAACGTACTACTACAACCGATTGACTACAAACAACTGACTACCGAGCCTCTGGTCTTTTATTAAATTATGATAATGATAATATATAATGATTATGGAATGCAAAACTCCACATCTGGGGATTTTTTTTTTAATTATCGTACAAATTGGTACCAAGGTTTTCAAAATCCAACGACATTTTTTTCGTAGGCAGGTATCATATACAAACCTCCATTAGTCGATATTGAAGGGATCATCGACTAATGGAAATATCGAGTAGTGGAACTGAAATCCTTTGGAAAGTTGTTTGAAGGGACCATCATGATAACCTAGAAATTATTTTTCAGTGTGGAAAAAATTACCTCCATGAGTTGATATCGAGTCAAGGAACATCGACTCATGGAGGTTCGACTTGAAACAACTTAAAAACTTGAAAAAAAAAAACCATTGGCAATAATTCCCTTATGGGTAATTATCAAGTAATTATATATCCGATAAATCTTTCGGAATTACATGATATAATCACCAAATTTGACGAATGGGTAAGAAAAAAAAATCCTGAGCGGATTCTCTCCAGAATCCTGAGAGGATTATCTCCAGAATCCTGAGCGAATTCTCTCCAAAAACATGAGTGGGTTCTCTCCAGAATCCTGAGAGGATTCTCTTCAGAATCTTGAGTAAATTATCTCCAGAATCCTTAGAGGATTACCTCCAGAATTCTGAAAGGATTCTCTCTAGAATCGTGAACAGATTATCTCCAGAATTCTGAGAGGATTCTCTCCAAAGACCCGAGATTATTCTCTCCAGAATCCTAATCCTAAGAGGATTCTCTCCAAAAACCCAAGAGTCTCCAGAATCCTGAGAGAATTCTCTCTAGAATCCTAGAGGTTTCTCCTCAGAATTCCGAGTGGGGTTTCTCCAGAATCCTGAGTGGATACTCTCCAGAATCCTAACAAGAATCTTCGGAATCATGACAAGAATCTCTCCGGAGTCCTGAAAGGATTTTTTCCAGAATCTGATCAGCTTCTCCAGAATCCTAAGAGAATTCTCTCCAGATTCTTGAGCGGCAGTAGTTTCAACAGGAGTTGGCGCAGCACCAGCCGAGGAAGCGCAGATAACCGGCGCGATACTCACAAGGGCGCTGAACCGCAACAGGAGCGAACTACCAAAGGCGGAATATCATCAGCAAGGACCTGAAACAGGGCTAACTGAAGCTCGCAAATCGCTGGCTCTGGCCAAGAAGTGAGATGAACTTCTTTTCGAAGAGCGAAGTACTGCTGATGCAAGCAGGGAGGGGCGGTCCACCGAAACGGACAGCTTCCTCTTTGCTGGCAACGCGACGATGCAGCACGAAACCATGCAGCTCGCCGAAGCCGTAGCGGAGAGGTCAAAGCGCCATACGGCTCGAAACCTGACAAGGGGACGCGACCCAAGAAGCGTTCGGCAGAGGCGGGCGGAAAGCCGAAGAGGAAGAAAGGGACGGCCAGCGCGAGCAACCAGGCTCCCAAGTCGGTTGTAAAACGCACAAGGGGCGGGGAAATCAAGCCCAAGGAAGAAAACGCTAAGACTAGCTGCGTCTAGCGTGGAAGCAAAAGCGTGAGCGTTAGAAAAGAAGCAGGGCCTAGAGGCTGAAATTCAACTGCGGAAGAAGGAAAGGGCGATGCAGCGTGCATCCGGATAGCGAAAGATGGAGTTGAAGCTGTAGATGTGCGCTTAAGAAGAAATAAACCCAAGGGCATGGCAAGCAGAGATGCTCCAAAGAAGAAGGAGCAGATTCAGTGGCTGAAGGCGAACAGGGAGTTGTACTTCGAGATGCAAATGACGACCATGGCTGAGGAGCTAGCGGAACTTTCGGGTCGAAAGTCGAAGCCGGCGTCGAAAGTAGTCACGGACGTTTTGCGAGCGGGTCCGGCAAAATCAACCTGAACGTGTTGAAGATGAGCAAGGAGAACGTGAGGAGGCTAACGCGAGGCTACGAAGGCACCGACGAAGAAGACGATGCCGACGGAAGCTCCGACGATTCCGATCTGTCAAGCCAGAGTTCGGATTCATCTATTGTAGCGAGGGCGAGGAAAAGTGTTCCAAGGAAAGCGTCCAAGAAAGTGGTGAGTACCAGCCAAGACGGCAGACCGTACCGTTATAGGCCCAGCTGGCCGCGAGGAAGTGAACACTAACCACCAAAATGCTTCGGTAAACCAGCGCAGTGGCCATTGTTCTACGCGGCCTACAAAGCGTCCAATGATGTCTGCGACTACATGGACTACGAGAACTGGATGCGATTTCAGGAAGCGCTGGAAGGCGATGCCCTCGAACTGGTGTCTGGGCAGTTACTACTTCCTGAAACCATCTCGCATGTCATCGTAAAGCTGCGCCGGCACTACGGCCGTCCGGAACAACTGCTCCAAAGCCTGCTGGACAAGGTGAACCGGCTGGTACCCCCGCAACCGGACAATCTGAGTAGTTTTGTTCCATTCGTAAACACGGTGGAACAACTCTGCGGCCATCTACGGTAACATCCCGTCAACCCGCTGCAGTTGCTGGTCGTCAAGCTGCCGGATCAGGAAAAGCATGAGTGGGTCAATTACCGGCGAAGTCGAGGGGAAACAACGTTGAGGACGCTGATGGATTTTTTTATGGATATCGTGGCAGACGCCTGCGAAGCCAACGTGGACGGGGAGTTCATGGGAGTTCAATCCACCGCCATCATCCGAAGCAGTTTCCCAGTCCGGAGAAAGTGCCCGAAGGAGGCTGGACTATACTGTCATTACGAGGTCAGCAGTTCGGCCGACAACGCAAATGAAGAGATAAAGATAAAGCACCGTGCAAGATGTGCCAATCTACGGACCACCGTCTGCGGCACTGCGTGGATTTCAAAAAGTTGCGGTACGTCGAGCGCTTAAAGCTGTTGCAACCAGCTGTTGCTGGTGAGGGAGGACTCAGGACCCAGGACAACCGCCAGTAGAAATTGTGCCAACGAAAGGAAATCCAGGAAATACTGCTGCAGTTGCTGCTTGGAAGGCTGGAGAACAAAAAGCGTGGCGACCATGAGACTGCTAGTGGAACAGAAGCAATACGTTTCGATCCGGAATACTATTTTTGCAAGAGATGCCTGGGAGAATCTGCAGCGTCACCACTAACGGATTACTTTTTCTGCGAAGGTTGGACTGTTCTATCAACTGTGCGAGATGCGTTACGGGGACGGCAGAGATATCGAGCAGCATATTTATGAAATGGAGCGCTAGTTCGAGGAACTTTCCAAGGCTGGCATGAATCTCGGCCGTGAACTGGAGGTGCTAATCGTTCTACGAAGTTTATCGAAGTCATTGAGCACGATGACCATCGCACTAGACTCATCGACGAACCGACGTGACAGCTAGATGGAGAATAGCCGAACACTACCGCCACCTCTATAATGGTTCGCGTTGATTTGATAGCTTGACCCCGAACCCCCGTGCGTTCATATAGAAAAAGGTTCGCGTCTGCGCTGATTTGACAGAAGCGTTCGCTCGCTTCGCTGGTGGACCGTTAAATTAAGGGGGGACACTTTTGAAACACCACTGTCACGTCGGTTCGTCGGTGCTAGACTGTCGCAGAGAAGTTACGCTAGAGCCTGTGAAGCAAAAAAGTTATCGATCAAGTTCTGAAGCGTGGACGCGAAGGTTCATCCGATCAAGTTTTAAAGGTGGAAGACCGGATGCAGAAGAAGGTTAGTTCTATTGTGTGCCACAACTGCAAAAGACCTGGATACAAGAAGAAGGATTGCAATATGAAGGCTAAAAGGGAAACCCGAGACGAAGGAAGGCAACACCGATCAGCACAAGCCAAGGTGACAACTCCAGAAGCCGAAGGATTCGCGTTCATCGTTACGAATTCCGTTGAAAAATTGATCGTGGACTCTGGTGTATCGTGGCATATCTGCGCTAACCGGAATTTCTTCGCGGAGCTGGGAGAGCGGAAGGCAGGAACACCAAAAGAAGTGGTGGTTGCTGATGGCCGAACACGCTCGGTGGAAGGAGAAGCTACTTCAGCCGTTATTCGTGGATTTATTTCCTGCTGAACAAATCAAAAGCTGTTGATTGTTTTGACCAGTTCGTTCGGATGATTAGGTCACAGCATGGAAAAACCCCGAAGATACTGCGATCGGATCAAGGTTACGAATACTGCAACAAGAGTATCGAGAATACGTGCAAGAGTTTGGATATACTGCAGCTGTTTACTACAGCCAACACCCCCCAACAAAACGGTGTGGCCTAGCGAAGGAACAGATACCTGGTAGAGATGGCACGTTGTATGGTATTGGACGCCAAGTTGAGATATCAGTATTGGGCAGAAGCGGTGAGTAAAGCAAATTTTCTACAGAAACGTTTTACCGACAAGGGCCAAGGAGAGCCTTCCAAATAAACGAATGAGTAAAAAAAGGGCCAAGGCGATCACACCACACGAAACCGTATACGGACTCAAACCGGACTTGTCCGCGATGCATGTGTTCGGTGTCAAGGCTTACGTGCACATTCCAAAGGAACAACGTATAAAGCTGAAGCCTGAAGCGAAGAAGATGACATTTGTCGGGTACTCTCTTCAGCACAAAGGATACCGAAGGATTGATTCGAAGACCAACAAGATAAAGATAAGCCGAGATGTGAGGTTCCTTTCGGAAGATGAGCCGGGAATGTTTGTTTCGTCGGAGGAAGATACAGTAGAGTATGAGTTCCGAAACAGCGATGTGCAGGATGGGATAGAACAACAGTTTGAAAATCCAGTTGACGATAATGAGGATCAAGAGGTGCTGTCAGCGGTCGGGAGCGTGAGCAGTGGAAGGCTGCTATCAAAGACGAACTGGGCTCTCACAATGAAAATGGAACCTGGGAGTTAGTTGACCTGCCAGTTGATTGCCGGTGGATTTTCAAGAAGAAACGAGACGCAACAGGAACATTACGCGATAGAAGGCCCGTCCTGTAGCACAGGGCTACACTCATGTATACGAACAGGATTTTGATGAAGTTTTTGCGCCTGTGGCCAAGCAATCGCTCCGTGTTCTTTTGACGTATGCTGCAAGAAAGAATCTCTCTATGAACCACATCGATATCAAGACTGCCTATTTGTACGGTACGCTGGACGAGCAGATTTTCATGCGACTACCGCCTGGAGCCAAAGCTACTGGGAATAAAACTGCATGTCTGCTGAAGAGAAATATCTACGGATTGAAACAATCGGCGAGGATGTGAAATCAGCGAATAGACAGCACTTTGAAGAAGATGGGATTCAAGCCGTCAGATGCAGATACCTGTTTATATGTTCGTACAAGAAAAGGTAAGACTGCTTTCATTATTCTGTACGTGGATGATATGCTGGTGGTGTGCTCGAACCAGGAAGAGTACGGACAAATTTTGACGTTGTTAAAAGGTGAATTCAACCTGACGGAACTGGGCGAAGGTCATAGTTATTGGAGTTGCAGCTCTATGATCGTCAAAGTAATCATTGAAAGTTTTGTGAGTCAGTAAGTGTCATTAGAAATAAAGCTCATTCTATGTTCAACCACAAATCAAGATAGCCGTGTTTTTACTATTCCGGTTCACTTCGCTCGTATAAGCCAATAGGCTGTGGGTCCAACCGCACGAATCGGGACCGGTGAAGTTTGAAGATTTTTTTTCAACCGTCGGACAATCTTTTGGCGAAGTCGTTTGCGAAACTGCACTGCCGTTCTACGCAAAATTGTCCCATATTATATGAGATTCCCATATAACATGGGTCAATTGGGCGTAGAACGGCAGTGCAGCAGATACACGATAGTGACGAAAACACAGTTCGGCAAGAAACCGAAGGTAATTCGATCTGATAATGGAGGTGAGTACCCTGGCTAGCGTGTGAGGTCATTTCTGAAGCGGAACGAGATTCTTGGCCAGTTTACTGCCATACACCCCTCAACAAAATGGAGTTGCGGAAAGAAAAAATAGGCACTTAGTGGAAATGGCCCGATGTATGCTGTTAGATGCCAAGATGGATCATCGTTTCGGGGGGAAGCCACCGTAAGGCGCCGTCCACAAATTACGTAACGCTCTAGGAGGAGGGGGGGTTGATGGCCAAGCGTTACGGCCCATATAAAAAAAAACGGGTTTTCATCCAAAAAAGTGTTATAGAGGGGGAAGGGGGGGTCGAATAATGTCGAATTCAGCGTTACGTGGACGTGGACGCTGCCTAACAGCAAATAACCTGCAGAATCGTCTACCTTCTCGCTCGATCTCTGATACACCATATGAGCAATAGTTTGGCAAGATACCGAATTTGGGACACATTCAACGATTTGGAGTGGATGCGTTCTGCAATGTTCCAAACGAGAAACGAGGAAAGCTGGACAATAAAGCAATCAAGCTCAAGTTTGTTGAATACAGTGAAGTCTCCAAGGCGTTCCGGCTAGTGGATCCAAGAAGCGGAAAAATCTCGATGAGTCACGATGTCAAATTCCTGGACAGTTGCCTACCAACGGATGGTGTGGACTTGGAAGAGTTCGTGATTCCATTACCGAGCGTGCGTGTTGAGGACGTTCGACAGGATGACTAAGTTATCGATCCGATGATGATGACGAAAGGGGTGATCCTGAAAATAACGAAGGGACACCGGATGACGTAGAAAAAGACGAGCCTGTAACCCGACGATCCGAAAGAATAAATCAAGGAAAACTACCGGAAAGATACGTGTGCATAGCTGATCCATTGATTCAGGAGAAGCCGAAGACTTTCGAAGAGGCAATATCCTGTCCGGAAAGCATCCAGTGGAGAAAGGCAATGGAAGATGAACTCAATTCGATGGACTGCAATGAAACATGGGACCTGGTTGACCTGCCCAGAGGAAGGCGTGCTATCGGCTGCAAATGGGTGTTCAAGGTGAAGTGTGACAAGAACGGCGAGGTAATCCGGCACAAGGCAAGGTTAGTAGCTCAAGGCTTTAGCCAGCGATATGGAGCCGACTATGACGAAGTGTTTGTTCCCGTAGTCCGCCAAACAACCTTCCGTACCCTGATATCTATAGCGGCCAATAAACGAATGGTGGTCAAGCAGTACGATGTGAAGACGGCGTTTCTATACGGCAACCTTGAGGAGGAGATATTTATGAGGCTGCCGCCTGGATATGCTGTAGCAGGTATGGGGAACAGTTTGCCCACTGAAGAAAAGCATATATGGTTTGAAGCAGGCTGCACGTTCGTGGAACCAAAGACTGCATGAAGTGCTAGTGGAAGCTGGATTTCGTAGATTCGGATCCGTGCTTATACAAGAAAGAAGTTAAAGGAAAATGGTGTTACATACTGGTCTACGTCGATGATCTAGTTGTAGCAAGCGAAGATGAGCATATTATCAAACCCCTGGAACTGGCCTTGAGGAAGAATTTTGAAATCAGCAGTCTCGGTGACATCCAGTGGTATCTGGGATTTGAAGTGGAGCGAGATGTAGCAGGAGACTTCTACCTTTGTCAACGAAAATACATCAGTGAAGTTGTGAAATCCGCCGGGCTAGATGATGCGAAATCGTCCAACATTCCGTTAGATTCCGGTTATTGTAAGAATGATGACAAGCAGATGCCTCTCCTAGAAAACAGGCAGTACCAGAAGCTAGAAGGACAACTTTTGTACATCGCAGTGAATACTCGACCTGATATAGTTGCAGCAATCGCCATAATGAGCCGAAAGATAACGGAGTTGAAGCGTATGGTCCGGTATCTTAAGGGAACTATTAACTTGAAGCTCAGACTGAGCAAAAAGGACGATCATTCAGGACTGATAGGATACGCGGATACAGACTGGGCGGAAAATCGCGAGGACCGAAAATCGAATAGCGGATTCATCTTTAAGTTTAACGGAGGAACTGTATCTTGGGCATGCCGTAAGCAGTAGAGATGGTCGGGTTTCGGGTTTTTAAACCCGAAACCCGACCCGAACCCGAACCCGACGGGTACGGGTCGGGTTCGGGCTTGGAAATTTGAAAAAAGCTCGGGTACGGGTCGGGTCCGGTTTTAAACAATTTCAAAATTCTCGGGTACGGGTCGGGTCGGGTTTGAATAATGTCGGGTTCAAGTCGGGTTTGGTACCAATGTAGATAAATCAGTATTCAGAAAAATGTTTTATTTGTTGTATCCGATACATTTAATGATTATAATTTAACTCGGGTTTCGGTTGGGTTTATTGACAATTTTTTTTTCGGGTTCGGGTCGGGTTCGGGTTTGATCGACGAAAATTTTTCGGGTTCGGGTCGGGTCCGGGTTTGACGGAACAAAAAATTCTCGGGTACGGGTCGGGTCCGGGTTTTGAAATTGAAAATTGTTCGGGTACGGGTCGGGTTCGGGTCTGTAAATTCTGAAACCCGACCATCTCTAGAAGCAGATATGTGTGTCACTGTCGATAGCTGAAGCGGAATTTGTGTCACTTTCGGAAGCCTCACAAGAAGCAATCTGGCTGCCGCGGTTACTGAAGGACTTATGAGAAGACCAACGAACCGTTACTATACTTGAGGATAACCAAAGCTGTCTCAAAATGCTGGATTCCGATAAGTTAAGCAATCGAACCAAACACATAGCAACAAGAGTCCAGTTTGTTAAGGATGTGAAGCAGACTGGAACAGTCAATTACGTTGTAAGTGTTGTTTTTTGTGTGTCGTGAGTGTTACCGAGAATTTCGTGATTTGTGTTGCGTGAAATGTTAAATGGCAGGTAATACTCGTAATTAGTGTAGGTTCCACCTAGCTAAAAGCTCCCGATAGGTTAGATAGGACAAGATCAGGCTCCACCACCCTAAAAGAACTCATCATTACGCTACATTCCGTAGTGCAAAAACCCACCACCAGAGGGACTGGTTACCATCCACTGGGCGGCCATGACGGGTGGCTTAAGAGGCCATTAAGAAACGGGTTGATTAATTGATTGATTGATTTGTCTTTATTAAAGAGACTTTCAGCCCTTGGCTGGTTCGTCTCTATCCTAAACAAGAGGTGAGCCAGAAGGGCTGTGGTGCACAAATGAAAAGACGTGCCCATGGTTAATAAATTAAAATACGGCGGTCACAGAATTATATGCTGACGCAAAACGATTGAACTTCATCAAGGTTCCATGCTTGCTCTGTTTACAGTTCGATCGTTTGCGACATGCAAAGTTCGGACCGATTGATTTTGTCACGTGCTGACCTAGCATAAGTCACTCCAGGAGTCTTCCATAAGACCCGGTATGTAATAATTGATGTGCAACATATTTGGGGGGTATAAATACCGGCTTGTCCGGAGAATACAGTCAGTTTCAATTCAACAATCATAGAGTGTTTTAATTAACCCTATCACATTCAAAGCGAGACTACGTCAGGGCTCACCCGGGAAAATACAATATACGCTACAATATCTTTCAATAAATAGCTGTCAATTTTTACATTTCATTTTTTTTTTTGAAATTCGTTTTAAATTTTCGGGTCCGGGGTCCAGGGGCCTGCGGCTTCTTTCGTGCCTCGTCTTGTCGGTCGGGTTGGTCGCAGGGGGTCTGTTCCTTCGCTTGTTTGGAGGGGGGTGCGGCTTACCGCTCGGGGGTCCGAGGTGCGGGCTCTTCCGACCAGGCTGTTCGTGGTTGTGGGCGTGTTGGTGGGGGTCGCTTGGGGTGGGGCTTACCACTCGGGTCCCGGGGAATCCGAGAGGGCCGAGGTGCCCACGACCGGGTTGAATGTAGAGGTCCAGTGTCAGGGGGTGCGAAGCTGAGCTTCTTTCGACCGGGCTGGTCGAGGTTGTGAGGGGTGTTGGTGGGTGGTCGCTTGGGGTAGGTCTTCCTGCTCGGGTCCCGGAAATCCGAGAGGCCCGAGGTGCCCACGACCGGGTTGAATGTGGGGATCCAAAGTCCAGAGCTGGTTTCTTTGGGGGTTCGACCGGGCTTGGTCGTGGTTTTTGGTGGTTGCTTGATGGGGGGGGGGCTTTCCGCTCGGATCTCGGCGGCCCGAGGGGTCCGAGGTGCCCTCCGGTAGTTTTCGGGTTTCGGTTTCTGCTGCTTCCATTGTCCTACCGGCGCCGAGGTCGACCCGTCCATGCCGGTCCCCTGCCGGCTTCCGGTTGGACGGCGCCCCCGACTGCCGGAGGGTATGCTCCGTTTCGCCGGTTTCTTCCCTACAACGCCGAGGTCGGCCCGTCCATGCCGGTCCCCTTCCGGCTTCCGGTCGGACGGCGCCCCGACTCTTGCAGGAGGTTATCCATTGATGTTCTCCTTCGGTTGTATGTTGTGTGAGTGTCCGTGACGGGGGCATTCTTTCCTCCTTGACGACCGGATTCATCGTGATGTCGTGGTGGAGGGGTGGGTTGTTTGGGGTGGGACTTACCACTCGGATCCCGGAGAGTCCGAGAGGTCCGATTTGCCCACGACCAGGGTCCTTACGCCGATCGCTCAAATGTTGTCAAAGCGGCCAGCTTCCTTGAGGTAGTTGATTACTTGGCGCTCGTTGACTTTGTCGTTGGCCAGTGACCTGGGGACGTCTGTCACCTGGTGCGTCTGACGGAGGGCCTCGTAAACTGGGCAGGTGCACAAGAAGTGCTCGACCGTGTTTGGTGTGACACAGATTTCGCATTGTCGGTGGAAGCCGGAGCTGTTGGTAGTCATACTATGTGACACCCGAGTGTGTCCCGTTCTGAGCCGAGAGAGGACAGTTTGTTTCCGCCGGTTTGGCAGGTCTTCGCCGGGCCCCGTGGATGGTTTAGATTTTCGTAGGAACAGAATCCTGTCCCGCCTCCATTCGTCGGACCAGGACCGCCATATGGTGTCCCTGACCCACTTTTTCACGTCGTCTGCTGGGGTTTTCCGTGTAAGGAGGGGGCTGTTCCTGCCGATGCCAGCCAGCTCGTCGGCTCGCTCGTTTCCGCGAATTCCGCAGTGCCCGGGGATCCACATTAGAGCTGTCAGGTGTTCGGCGGAATCTAATTCTGCCTGGACGCCCTGAATGAAGGGGTGTTTCGCTTTTGGGCTCTCGATTGCTGAGATAGCGCTCTGTGAGTCAGTCACAACAAGTACGGGTCGGTCTCTTGGGGCTGTTATTGCTTGGAAAATCCCTGCAGCTTCAGCCGAGAAGACCGAACATTCCGCCGGGAGTCGGTGGTGTTGTTCAGGTTCGGTACCGTGAACTCCCACTCCCACTCGTTCGCCCACCTTGGAGCCGTCGCTGTACCGGATCGCCCAATTGTGGTACCGTTTCCTAATCCTTTCGTGGAAATGTGCCTGAACTTGCTGAGGTTGAGCCTGCCGTCTGAAACGTTTCTTGATCGTGTTGTCAACTTCGGGTGCCCTGGCCGACCAGCTTCTCGGCCCAAGCCGGTGGAGACCAGCCACCGGGGGAAGCGTGGTGTTGGCCGTGGTTTGGAGGGCCAGGTTTGCTTGCTCGGCGTGGAAGCAGCCTTGCCCGTTCTCCCGGTTTTTTTTTTCAAAAAACCGATGGCTCGGTCGCAGGTGGTCAGCGCGACTTTGTGCCGAAAGGGCAGGACGCCAGCTTCGGCGCATGCTGCGTCTGCGGGGGTTGAGGGGAGCAGGCCGGAAATGGTTCTAATGGCCCGGTTGTGGATGGGTGCTAGCGTCCTGATTAAACGGTCTTTAGCTCGGCAGGTTAGCTACGTTATCCGGCTGCCAATTAAGAAACGGGACTGTTGACCGAGAAATGAGGTCATGAACCTCAAGGCGGTCGACGACTCGGTTCACTTGCCCAGAGTTCGTCGACCAAGACAGCTGAAAGCTAAATAGTGAAGCGAGAGAAAGATTTGAAAGTTTTGGAGAAGTTTGAAAAGTAGAAGAAGTTAGAGAAGTGGATAGAGAGGAAGTGAAGTGGACTACAGGTAATACCAGTAATTCCAGATTTCAAAACCTGTTTGTAATGCCCTCTCTGTATAACAGTACCCCGCCGTTTTTGTGTGAAAAAGTGCCGACCTGATCCTTACGTCGTCCATGTGCCCGTGTCTAGACGAATTCCGGGACAGAACCCGCCGACGGACGATCCTTCAACACATCGGCAGGACAGAACACGTAGTAGGTCCAGCAACCCGGGCGTCGCATCCTCAAGCCACCCTAAGCCGCAGGACGTCGCCATCGCTGGTAACTTGGAAAAATACCGTGCGTCGCCATTACGTACGCTAGCACCAAGGAGCAGAATGATTAGAACGAAGTGTCAGCGCGCCGCCATCGTGCGCAATTCCTAGGACGCAGTGTAGGAAGGAGACACGGAGTGGTGGAGTGCTGCAAGAGAGGGGCGCCCAACTATTTATAAGGTCAGGCTAGATTAAGGAAGTAGGAAATAGAGGAAGTGTAAGGAAGTGCCAGAAATACAGACCATTTAGACCGAATAAAGCGTTATTGTCCGTGAACTGCTGTTGTGGTTCCCTATTTTAAGTGCGAGAGTTCCCTACCCGCGAGTTCCGTGACGTGAGCGTGCCGACCCTGAGGTTATTGAGTCGGGAAGTCTCAGTACTGCTTCCGACCGACTTCCCGATAATTACAACGTTTATTGACCCACTGAACTGATGCTTGCTGATTTGATGACCAAACCACTTACCTGAGTTCGCGTTGAGACCCTACGTAAGAAATGCGGATTAGAATAGCAGCGTTGAGGAGGAATATTGGAGTTGCAACGCAGCTCAATAACAACCAACCACAAATCAAGATAGACGTGTTTTTACTACTCCGGTACGGTTCACTTCGCTCGTATAAGCCAATAACAGTTACCAAGAAGTAGAGATCGAGAAGCGTGGAAACAAGAACTACCTAAACCAAACTACATATATCCGGCAACTGGCACAACGGTTCGGAATGCAAGATGCAAAATCTTCAAGAATTCCAATGGATCCCGGCTATATCCAACAAAAGAAGGTGGGAGACAGGCAACCGAACAACGAGATATTTGAGGGCCTCATCGGCGGTTTACTGTATTTAGCCGTGACAACTAGACCGGATACTGCGGTAAGCACATCAATTCTCGGACGTCGAGTCAGCAAACCTACATCTGCGGACTGGACGGAGGTGAATCGTGTTCTTCGATATTTGATAGGAACCAGCGATTTGATGTTGTGCCTTGGAGGAAGAGAGCAAACTCTAGAAGGATTCTCAGATGGGGATTGGGCTGGGCTAATTAAAAAATAAACGACCTCAACATAGGGTGACAAAGGGTATTATCAGCAGGTTTGTTCTCTTCGTCATGGTGGGTTTTTGTGGGCTAAATTGCCTGAAATTTGATCATATAACTCAGCTTGGTTAGGAAGGTTTTGATGCGAACTCTGAGTTCAACAGGTTTCAAAAAACCCCCCATTACGAAAAAACCAAAACTGCCGAAAATACGTAAGTTCCTCTATATAACCCCTAAACTGAGCCGTTCGCCAACGGTTGGTGTGAAATAATCGAAACTTGCGTAGCACATTGTGTGCCATCTTATGTTTTCTGCCACGACGGACAGGTGGCGCAGCTATAGTTTTGTTTTCGACTTGCTTCCTTTTATGTTATGTTCTTCGTCAGCATAAAGCAATCTGCAGCATATTTAGGTTCAGACTGGTTTGAACGAATCATAATGCGCTAGACTCTAATCAAATGCATTAAATAGCCGACAATTCAAAATTCCTGGTAGAACATGGAGAGTTGGAGAGCTCATATGCCGAGGATGTCGGTTTCGATTCTCAATTGGTCTAGGGAATTTTGTGCCTGACCTTCTTGGGCAATGGGCTTAGAGTATCTTCGTGGATATACTCATGTAAGTATGCTTTTCGGCAGTCAGTTTAAAACTGTCGAAGAGCTCATAGAACACTGAGCTGAGAGAAGACTTAGTCTCAGTTGAGACGATGTACCAAAAGTGAAGAAAGAGAAGTCTTATTCACCTGGGAGACATGAAAACTCTAGGATTCCATAACATATAGTTTCGTCAAAAATGTTGGAGATATCGAACCACGTCTACGTCATTCAGACAGGAACTCCAGAAGTAGGTAGTTGAAGCAATATGTTTTTTTTTTCTTTTCGTTCAACTCTAAAAACGAATGTTACTGCATATTCCTTTAGCGCGAACAGTATGATTCACACTCCTTGAACCCTAGGAAGCGCAACACACTACCTTCAGAGTGCATTCAACCCGCAGAAGCAACCGTAAGGAGGAGGAAGCACAGGAAGAATACAGAAAAAGCAAAAACTCCTTGATGAAAAAGTCACCCCCGATCAAAACTGAAACGAATGATGATGACGACGATCGCTTAAGGGCGGACGGGACGGTCGAAGAAATATCCGCCATTGCTCTGTTGCTACTAAGATAGTAATCTCAGATTCTACCTCATATTTTGCAACAAAAACGTATCACTGTGTATGCTCACTTGCAGTGCATATGCTGATTGGTTTTCAGCATCTTCAGTGCGATAGAACTCGAGATTACCATCTTCAAAATCGTGAGGCAAATTGTTAGAAAGAGAGGCAAGATAGGAAATATAACACGGCGTCCCGTTTCACCTTAAGAACAAACTAAGACGACTCTGAACAGCTGACAGTTTTCTTCCTATTTATAGAGTCCTTTCGGTGTAATGGAGAGCGCGAGTCCTTTTGCTTTTGCTATTTTCGTTTCCACATAGGACTACTGACGCACAGACGCGCGTCACCTAGCCCAGAGCCAGAAGTGGCTGATCGTCGCGCGGGCTTACTTACGCCCTCGTCTTCGATCTTAGCACGCGCCAAATCCATTATTGTTGTTACAGTTTCTTCCCCTACCGCGTCACATTTTTCCATTATTGTCGCTTTTATCGCGACGACCGAGTTCGAGCATGTGGGGGTAGGCTTGAGTTGAGTAGTTCTGGTTTGTGTCAGTTCACGGCGATGCGACGCCTCACAGTGGGATCATTCTGAAAAAAGACGATCAAAACCTCTAAGAGCCGTTAGATGACATTTTAGCATATAGGTGTCTTTGGAAGATATGTTCAGAAAAATCTTCTCTATTTTTATGCATATTCACTGTATGGTCAAACTGTAGGGTGAACCCGAGCAAAAATATATTTTTTCAAAATATTTTTTTTAGAGGATAGATGTCTTCAGCAAAGTTGTAGAACAAGTAATTTCAAGTAACTTTGCTGAAAACACCATATAGCTTGGACTTCATTTTTAGGGAGAAAATATGAAAGTTTAAAAAACAACCTCAAAATCAGTTTTTTGAGCTTTTCCATGATTATATCGTAAAATTTCAACGTGACACGTTCTACAAGTTTGTAGGTACTACTGGAATACACTATCTTGCCGAAGACACCAACTCTGTAAAATTGAAAATTGCTCCAGTAAACAAATTTTTTTGAAAGTTTTTCATTATTTTCACTATTGAATATTTTTTGAATAGGCACTTTTTGGCAGCCGTGCTATCAAAATTTCAATGCTCTATCATATCCAGAATAGACCAGAAGTGACTTAAGAATCGGGTCTGATAAGGCACTTTGATTTCTGATGCTATTTTAATAGTCATTTTTCAAAGAAAATATTCACAAATTTCATACAAATCAATTAATACAAACTGAAAACTCATGAAAACCTTTCGACATTAATATTTGTTAATCAAAATAGTATTCTTGTTGAAATAATCTACATTTTTAACACTGTGGTTGACTTTACAATGAACACCCGAAAAAAATATCGTTTTTTAAATTTTTAGATGAGTTAAAAACTCACTACTGAATATTTTTTGAGTAGGCACTTTTTGGCAGCCGTGCTGTCAAAATTTTTATGGTTCATTATGTCCAGAGTAGACCAAAATTGACTTAACAATCGGGTCTGATAAGGCACTTTGATATCTGAAGTTATTTTAATAGTAATTTTCAAAGAAAATATTCACAAATCTCATACAACCTTTCGATATTATTTTTAGCACATCCAAGTAGTACTGCTGAATAAAAAAAAACAAGTTAAATAAATGTAGACTATTTCAACTGTTAGTGTCATTTATTTTGAACTACAAATTTTGAAAGAGGCAAAAGCAGTGATTTCCTCATCTACGAAATCTTTCTCAAAAAGGCACAAAACCTTTTTATCTTTTCAAAAAATCGTTATAATATAAACTTAAAACTAAAGTCTTGTACCGACTTTTCGAACCCTCTAAGCAGTGTGATAACTGATACTGAGGAAGATTACAAGTGGTAGTCGAAACACACGTATCTGTCAAAGGATAAGCAACATAGGGCAGAATTAAAAGGTACGAAACTGATTACACTCATTAAAACTAAAGGCTCCTCCGGAAAATATCCATAATCGAGTCGTGATCTTGATGCGGATTTGTCAAGGGATGAACCAAGGTAATAAGTCTACGACGAAGGAATTTTGAAAATCATGGACAGGAACCGACCTAAGGGACGCAGTTCTTGAAAACTGGAAAAAATAAATTTTAAAGAGTATCAAACAGCATAACCAATTTCAATAAAATATCTGTGAAGAATTTTCATCATAACGTAAGATTTACAACCTAGAATATCTCTAACAGATACTGGATATTTCAATGTGATGTTACAATGTTTCACTCGTTTTATTTTATTTTTTTATTTTCAACACAAAACTTGTAGTGGCATTCATTATATTTTCGCCTTTTTAGTTTTTTAACCGAAGTTATAATGTTAACATAGCAAATGAAAAAAAAATTGTTATCATTGTTATAGTTGATTGATTAATGTATGTAACCTAAACAAGTGCATTGGGAATTACAATAAAAATTAGATAAAAAAAACACAGTTTTTAATTGGTGTCAAAAACTTATTCAATGTAAAGTCAACCACAGTGTTAGAAATGTAGACTATTTCAACAAGAATACTATTTGGATTAACAAATATTAATGTCGAAAAGTTTTCGTGAGTTTTCAGTTTGCATTAATTGATTTGTATGAAATTTGTGAATATTTTCTTTGAAAAATGACTATTAAAATAGCATCAGAAATCAAAGTGCCTTATCAGACCCGATTGTTAAGTCACTTTTGGTCTATTCTGGACATGATAAAGCATTGCAATTTTGATAGCACGGCTGCCAAAAAGTGCCTATTCAAAAAATATTCAATAGTGAAAATAATGAAAAAATTTCAAAAAAATTGGTTTACTGGAGCAATTTTCAATTTTACAGAGTTGGTGTCTTCGGCAAGATAGTGTATTCCAATAGTACCTACAAACTTGTAGAACATATCACGTTGAAATTTTACGATATAATCATGGAAAAGTTCAAAAAACTTTTTTTTTTTGTTTTTATTTATGTGCATTTTAACTAGTTGCTAATTCTACACTAGTTCAAAAAACTGATTTTGAGGTTGTTTTTTAAACTTTCATATTTTCTCCCAAAAAATGAAGTCCAAACTATATGGTGTCTTCAGCAAAGATACTTGAAATTATTTGTTCTACAACTTTGCTAAAGACATCTATCCTCTAAAAAAATATTTTGAAAAAATATTTTTTTGCTCGGGTTCACCCTACAGTTTTACCATACAGTGAATATGCATAAACATAGAGACGATATTTCTGAACACATCTTCCAAAGACACCTATATGCTAAAATGTCATCTAACGACTCTTAGAGGTTTTGATCGTCTTTTTTCAGAATGATCCCACTGTGCGCTTGCAGCCGCGTGTGCAGCTTCTGAATCTACCTACTGATCCCGGCCCCCGAATCGCCGTTTTTCATTCACTGGAAAATTGAAAAATTTGAAACGATACCTACGAACTCTCCCTTTCTGTTCGGTCTTTCAAGGGGATGACAAGACGGAGGTTATTCAACCGGCCTAGGCATAACCGTGAACTACACTGTAATGTACACATTTCTGCTCAGTGGTTTCCAATCAATCATCCTAACACGGTGAGATTCAGCTTGAGCTTAAGCTTGATTTCCCGCTTGTAGTAGTTGCAATTCTAGTATCACCAGATCAGTTGTACTTTTTTTTTTTTTTTCTTGTTCGGGTGAGCCACTGCGACCAGTATTTAGATCTTTTGTGGCATTACCCGTATCCTTAGTATTTAGTGCATGTCGTACTACTCCATTGTCATTGAGAGGCAATGAAGCATCGATTTCTGTACAGTTCCTATTTTGCTATCCCAAAGGTGCAAGAAATCGATTGCGATAAAAAGGTCCCGTTATCATAGAGATTTAAATCCCAGTGAAAGAGCGCCCCTAATCAAACACAATCTATTTAAATTCTGAGAAAAACAAAACGGTGGTACTGATATTTATCCATGCATCGGAACTCTAGCCCCATCCATGTCTTGCTTCTAGTTTAGTCCCAAGACAACATAGAAAAACCCGGGACTTTAGGCTAGTTACAAAACTCTGTCAAATTTAAGAATGTGTTCTACAATAAGAATGCACGTGAGTCCTTGAATTACCAAAACTTAACAGTCCTTGATAGGTTAGTACGTAGTTAGATACGTAAAGCATGTTTGTTTTCCTAACATCAAGTGTAGTCTCGGGTGGGCAAAGTCCGATTCTTTAACTATCAGCAAGGCAGAATAAATGCAATTTTAGAAACTGTCACTGGTAAAAACTAACAAGGACTTTGTACCATGAATCCTTATTACCAAAACACATTACCCCAACTTGACAAACCGGATGTCACAAGGGTTCGGTTTGGTAGAGCTTGAACCGTAACGCAACACATAAAGGCGATCTACCTACGTTACGGGCTCCGTTAAAGATCGAGCATATTTTAAACCCCCTCAACCATTCATCCATCAGCACGGGTCGCCTGACACCTTGGATTGGGGTTTCCTGTTTAGTGGACTTTTACCCCCGGAACAGGTGGTCCGTAGTGTTATTCTTAGCCAATTGAGACAACCGCTACCGACACTACACAGCTATCTAGGCTGATCGGGAAAAGAAGTTAATATTGGTGATCAACTTCATACGGACCCGAACAGCCGAGAATGCAAAGTACTCCCATTTTCGTCCTATCGAAAACAAAGCTAAAAAGCGCTATTCGTTTTTGGGATTTATCCAAGTGTTCCTTCAAAGATTCGTTCTTCTGGGAATTTCAATCGGAATTACTTCCGGAATTCACACCTTCCTTTTAGGATTTCTTCAAAAGTCTTCTAGGATTTTTCAAGGAGTTTCTGATGAGATTTCTCCTTTGAAAATTCCGAGATTTCTCCAGTAGTTTCTTCCGGGATTCTTCCATTTTTTTTTCCTGGATTTCTCAAGGAGTTCCTTCTGTAATTCATTATGGAGTTCCTTCTGGGATTTCTCAAGAAGTTCCTTCTGAGATATCTCCAAGAGTTCTTTCTGGGATTGATTCAGGAGATCTATCCTAAATTCCACCTACAATTTCTTGCGGGCTTTTTCATTAACTCTTATCGGGATTACTCCAGGAACTACTTCTAGAATTCCTTCATAAATTTCTCGCATACTTTCTTCTAAGATTCCTTGAGGATTTTCTTCGGAGATTGCACCAAAAGTACCTAGTAGGATCCTTTCAAGAATTTCCCCTGTATTTGTTTCAAATTCCCTCTTTTTCTGGGTTTGCTTTAAAAGTTTCTTCCAGGCATTCTTTCAGAAAATCCTAGAATTAGCCCAGGTAAAACTTCTTGGGGGATTCCTCCTAGACTTTATTCCGGAATTCTTATAGGAACTCTTTCCGGAATCACTTAGGAATCGCATCCCGGCGTTCCTCTTCCATTCCCCAAAATTGTTATATGGAATTTATCCAGAAATTTTGTATAAATTCCTCTAGATGGTCGTTCTGGGTTTCCTTAACCGTTATGTGTCCGACAATTTTTTTGCTTTTTTCTACACCGTGCTTTTTAAATGGGCGCTGGGTACCCGGGTACCCTGTCGGCCACATAACGGTTAAAAAGCTTTTTCTGAGACTACATATCTCGAACATTTTCTTCTGGGAATCCCGATAAAAGCACTTCCAAAAGGAATCCCATTCCCTGAAGAAACCTTTATAGATATAGCTAATCCTATCCTGGATAGTTCCCTGGGAAAATATCATTTGAATCACTCATATAAAATCATGTTGGAGTTTTCCAGAGTCACTCTGAAATTTCCCCGGTATCTCAAAAAACGTGCCAGGAGGCTCTTGAAGAAATCATAAAAGGAAGGAGTGTGTTGGAGCAGTACAAACAAGCCATGATTTTTAGCCTTAAGTTGACACTTACAAATAAATTCATTCTAACTACAACCACCAAACTATCAAGTTGAGTTTTACTCCCACTAACACAATAGTTTTTGGCGACGAGATTTTTAACGAAGTCACGCAAAGTATCGGCAGCAGAATGAGTCCCGAGTTCGAAGCAAGCCTTCTAAGGATTCTGGAGAACCAAGGAAGAATTCAAGAACTTTCTGCTTCAAGATCCGTAGCAGGTCCATCAGTTGGCGGAGGCGACGGTAATCTGCAGTCCAGTGCTTACAGCTACAGAAAAGCTCATCAGACGATTTTTTCACGTACGCTGGAATCGTGAACGAGAAGTGTGAAGAGTTCAAGTTACCGGAAATCACCAATGATCAGTTCAAGTGTCTACTTTTCGTGTGGGGCCTGAATTCAAGCAAAGATGCGTATGTCTGGACTTCCGGCAACCCCGATGACACTACACTCATTGGCTGAGGATTGCCAGCGGCTCCTGAATCTCAAGAAGGATACTGCAATGATCGAGAAGTCAAATAACAAATCCAGTGTTTGCGCCATCAGGAATCATACGAAAATCAAGACGTCTGGTCAACAATAGCAGCAGAAACCGTCAGATGTCCCGAACACTCCTTGCTGGCGTTGTGGAGAAATGCATTATTCGAAGAATTGCAATTACATCCAGCATCAGTGCAAGTCATGCAAGAAAGTTGGACATAAGGAAGGATACTGTACCTGTTTCCAATCAAAGCCGACGAAGAAGAATCGAGGTTTTAGGAATCAATCAGCGAAGGCACAAGGAATCTATTCCGTCAATCAGGTGAGCGTTACAGCCAATCGAAAATTCACTACAGTGGAGCTCAATGGACACGGACACTCCGTCAGAATGCAGCTGGATAGCGCAGCAGACATCAGTGTCATTTCACAAGAGGTCTACTACAAGCAAATGGGATGTCCAGCCGGAAAACAAGCATCAATAAGTGTTGTGAATGCTTCTGGTGACGACATAGGCCTGACTTTGGAGTTATCGTGCTCAATCACTTTGAATGACGTGTCCAAGGCAGATGATCTCAATTTGTTTGGAGCTGAATAGATTGAACTTTTCGGACTTTGGGATGTACCTTTCAATGCAGTGTGCAACCAAGTATCGATGAAGCATCATCCGAAAGCTGAGGGCCTGGCCGATCGTTTGAAAGCCAAATATAGCAACGTTTTCGATGAGAGCCTGGGACTTTGTTCGAAGAAGCAAGTATCGCTAACTGTCAAGCCAGGATCGAAGCCAGTTTTCCGTCAGAAGCATCCAGTTCCATATGCATCTGTCCAGAAAAATCGAGGACGAACTGAACCGTCTTCAAGCTTTGGATATCATTTCACCTGTTACATATTCCGAGTGGGCCGCTCCAATTGTAGCAGTTCGGAAACCGAATGGCAAGGTCAGAATCTGTGCAGATTATTCCACCGGATTGAACGAAGCTTTAGAAGCAAATCATCATCCGTTACCGCTTCCTCAAGGCATATTTGCAAAATTGGCTGGGAAGAAATTTTTTTCGCAAATAGATCTTTCGGACGCTTACTTGCAAGTCGAAGTTTTGGAATCCCCAAGAAAATTGCTGACCATCAACACCCACAACGGTCTGTATCAATTCAATCGACTTTCTCCAGGAGTTAAAACCGCGCCAAGTGAATTCCAGCAGATTGTGGACAGCATGGTAGCAGATTTGGAGGACGTAAACGTTTATCTTGACGACATCATTTGGGCAAGCAATTCTCTAGAACAGCGGTTTTCAGATCGTGCCCCGCGGTGCACTTCGTGCACCGTGAAGCCATGACAAGTGCACCACAACACTTCAGAAAAGAGCATGTTTAAGTTTAAATTCATATTCATTACCTATTTCATGAAAAATAAATCGACTTAATTAGAACAACTTAACTAATTGTAAGGTGTTCCAAGGCATTGAGAGTAATGTTTCCATTATTCCAGCCGGCGAGTTAACCTTGATTTCAGCAAAAACCGTCTCAGATATTCGCGAAGAATCATGGAACAACTCTGCCAAAACTTTCCTAATAAATATCATATTTTTCTAAGAACTCGTAATGGATGCTCACAAGTACTTACCCTACAAGGCATCTGCAATGTACATTACATATCTTTAATGAATGCGCTAAAAAAATCTCAGAAGGAATTTTACTAATATTTCTGTGGCTTTGCTTAATATCAGAGAAGAAATCTATCACTGATCTCGAAATCAGGTGAACTAAACACACAACTCCTTCCGAATTGACAAGGGTGCCTGGAAGGATTTTATCAAAAATATTGTCAGTATATGCTAAAGTTCTGAAAATAAAGTTGCCAAGTGTCTTGCTAGAAATTTTTCAGAAATCCAGTCAAAGTCTTGAAAAAACGTCTATAGAAAATTTTCTGGTGGCGATTTCCTAGCCTCAAACCTACCTGTCCAACGAACGTAAATTCTTGAATTGTGTCATCAATTAGCTCGTAGTTTGAGAAAAATAACGATAATTGTCGTTTCCGTCCATTTTCAATTTGATTCAGATTGTGAATTCTTCGCAAATTCCAGTTTTAGCGTCGTTGAAGAGGTAGAAAGAGAGGTTACGAGACGCTACTGCTAGACATAATTCAGTAGTCTTGGAAGGACTTCACCAAGGTTCTTAAAAACAAAACACTACTAATTCGGCTCAATTTCATTCAGTATTTACAAAGATATTGTCTGAATGTTTCCAGAAACATTCTGAACAAGAAATATTCCAAGTCGAATAACTGTGTCACTCCACTATGCTCCGATAAGTGATGAAAAAACCTAAGACAGTGTCATGTCATAATTGGTGGGGGAAAAACTAATGACGAGTGTATGTACCTTGGAATTGCTATGAAGAATTCGACAGCTTTTTTGACGAATTTGGAATTGTTTTTTTTTTTTAACAACAATGAACATGTGCACCGCTGAGCGATTTATTTCCAAAAAGTGCACCGCGAGCCGAAATGTCTGAAAACCCCTGCTCTAGAAGAACATCTTCAGCAGCTGGAACGGTTACGGGCTCGCATCGAAGAATACGGATTTCACCTCAAAATAAAAAAAGCAACTTCTTCATGCAGCAGATTCAGTACCTCGGATTGATTGAAGATGACCAAGGAATTCGTCCGGATCCAGAAAAGATCAAGGCCATCGTCAACATGCCACCCCTGCACGATGTACCAAGTCTACGTTCGTTTCTGGGAGCAGTAAATTATTACGGCAAGTTTGTACGAGCTATACACGATCTTCGTCAACCAATGGATGCCTTGTTGAGAAAGGACGTCAAATGGAACTGGAGTCCAGCTTGTCAGAACACTTTCGAAGAATTCAAGAAGATTCTACAATCAGATCTGCTACTGACGCATTACAACCCAAACTTGGAGATGGTAGTATCAGTCGACGCATCGCAACATGGTATATAGGAGCAGTCCTGCTTCACCGATTTCCAGATGGTTCTGTCAAGGCTGTATGTCACACTGCCCGTACATTGACTGACGCTGAAAGGAATTACGATCAAGGAAAAAAGGAAGGATTAGCACTGACATTTGCCTGCACCAAGTTTCATCGAATGATATTTAGAAGACATTTCATTCTGCAAACGGACCACAAACCACTTCTTGGGATATTCGAATCGAAGAAAGGCATACCAGTGCATACTGCTAACAGACTGCAACATTGGGCACTGACACTCATGCAGAACGATTTCAAGATCGAACTGCAGAAGACTGAACATTGGACAACATTCCAAGCCCGATGAAGATTATGTGATTGCCAGTTTGCAAATGGAAGCAGATATTCGCAGTATTCAAATCGAAGCCGTATCAGTTCTACCAATCACCAGTCAATTGATTTTGCAAGAATCAAAAAAAGGATGCCACGTTTCAAGCAGTCCTCAAGCAAGTTCGAGATAATTGGCCTTCCACGAGTCATTCCAATGAAGTCGGATCATTCTACAAGGGACGAGAAGCGCTGTGTGAAGCGGATGGATACCCGATGTTCACGGATCGAATCGTCGTTCCGAAGTCATTGTAATCATCTGTTCTCTAGCAGTTACACATTTTTTTTTTGTCTAGTTCATTTATTTATGGCTCAATCGCGTGTAACGCTTTACGGAGCCGAAGTTCATTCATTGTATACAGTTACATACTTTTCTTAGGTACTCATGGTTAGTACTGGGAGGAGGCCAGGGTACTCGTGGCTACTCGAGGTTAGCGGGTCACAAAATTTCTAGGAAAGGCATGGTGAGGATAAGGTTCCAGGGTTCTCTGTAGCACATCCGGGAGGTATCTTGGCTTTTGGCGTCGCCTCTGGAGTTGGCATGGGCTTGTCACGGGTTTTCGTCTGCCGGATGGCCAGGAACATATAACACAGAAAAGACAAACACAAAGAAAAAAAACTGAAGCGAAAAAAAAAACAGAAGATTATACCTTTACACAACACATGCGAAGAAACTCATAAATGGACCGCATATAGATTAGATCGCGGGTTCCCAACACATCTCTAACTGGAACAAAGGGTTGTCTACCTCGGGCCTCAAGGGTATCCAGTAGTAGCGCTCTGGAGGCGTCATTATCCGGGCATTGCCAAACTACGTGGTCGATGTCATCATAACCGGAACCACATTTAGTACAAAGCTTGTCGAGCGCGAGGTTTATTCTATGCAAATGCGCGCCTAGCGAGTAATGGTTGGACATGAGTCTTGACATCACGCGTATGAAGTCTCGACCTACGTCCAAACCGTAATGCCACGCTCGCAAAGAAACATTAGGAATAATAGAGTGTAACCACCGTCCCAGTTGACCATCTCGCCAATCACGTTGCCAACTTTGAAGAGAACTCTGACGAACTAAATGGAAAAATTCATCGTGTGAAATTCTTCTATCATAGATCTCACCTTCCTGTGCGCCCACCTTTGCGAGAGAGTCCGCCTTCTCATTGCCATAAATTGAGCAATGTGAGGGGACCCATACAAAGGTAATCTTGTATGATCTTTCGACCAGTGCACCCATCTGCTCCCTTATTTTTGTAAGAAAGTAAGATGAATGCTTTACAGGTTTCATCGACCGGAGTGCCTCAATTGAACTAAGACTATCCGAGAAGATGAAGAAATGGTCTGCGGGCATGTTTGAGATCATCCCCAAGGCGAAGTTGATTGCTGCCAGCTCAGCAACATAAACCGAACAAGGTTCCTGAAGTTTGCGGAAGGCGGTGGAGTTTTCATTGAAGACACCGAAACCAGTGGATCCATTTATGCGAGACCCATCAGTGAAAAATCTCTTACCGGAATTGACATTTTGGTACTTTTCGTTAAAAATGCGAGGAATAGATATACATCGAAGTTGATCTGGTATTCCCTGAACAGCTTGTTTCATGGACAGATCGTATTTAACAGAGGAACTGCCATTGGTGAAGTGTACACGAGGAGGATTATAACCTGGGAGGCTTATATCAGATGACATGTAGAAAAGATAGATTCTCATGAATTTTGACTGGGTGTTCAGACTGAGCATTTCTTCGAAGTTTTTAATAACAAGTGTGTTGCTCACTCCACACTTGATAAGTAACCTTAGCGAGAGCTCCCAGAAGCGGTTCTGGAGCGGTTTCACTCCTGCCAGGACCTCTAGGCTCGCATTATGAGTTGAGTGCATACAGCCGAGGGCAATACGCAAACAACGGTATTGAATTCGTTCCAGCTTTATTAGGTGACAGTTTGCTGCTGAGTGGAAGCAGAAAGAGCCATACTCAATAACAGAGAGAATCGTCGTTTTGTAAAGTTTTATGAGGTCTTCCGGGTGAGCACCCCACCATGTTCCGGTAATTGTGCGTAGAAAATTGATCCTTTGTTGACATTTTTGCACCAAATACTTAATTTGGGTACCCCAAGTGCCTTTTGAATCAAACCAGACCCCAAGGTATTTCGAAATCAAAGATTGGTCAATTTCTATTCCCAAAAGATTGAGTTTCAGTTGGGCTGGATTCCGCTTTCTAGAAAACACGACCAATTGAGTTTTTTGCGGAGCAAACTCGATCCCTAAATCTCTTGCCCAGATTGACAGATTATTTAGAGAATTTTGCAATGGTCTTTGCAACATTTCTGCATGTGGGCCTTTTAAAGAAACCACAGCATCATCTGCAAGTTGTCGTAGCGTGCATTGTCCTTCCAGACAGCTATCAATGTCTTTCACATAAAAATTATAAAGCAAGGGACTTAAACATGAGCCTTGGGGTAGGCCCATGTAGCTAATTCTGGAAGTTGTCAGTTGTCCGAGATTGAAGCTCATGTGTTTTTCTGACAACAAATTATACAAGAAATTATTTAAAAGTCCTGGAAGTCCACTATTGTGCAGTTTTTCTGACAATATTCCTATGGAAACTGAATCAAAGGCGCCCTTAATATCCAAGAAAACTGAAGCCAGTTGCTCCTTTTCCGCAAAGGCCAGTTGAATATCTGTTGAAAGCAACGCTAGACAATCGTTTGTTCCTTTGCCCTTGCGAAACCCGAACTGTGTATTTGAAAGCAAATTATTCGATTCAACCCAATGGTCGAGTCGCGATAGGATCATTTTTTCTAACAATTTTCTTAAACATGATAACATAGCAATTGGGCGGTATGAATTATGATCAGACGCTGGTTTACCAGGCTTTTGAATAGCTATTACTTTGACCTGTCTCCATTCAGGCGGAACAATGTTGTTCTCCATGAATGAGTTGAACAGGTCTAGTAATCGTCTTTTCGCGATATCTGGGAGATTTTTAAGAAGATTGAACTTGATCATATCGCGTCCCGGAGCGGAATTGTTTGATGAAAGAAGAGCCATAGAAAATTCCAGCATAGTGAAGGGTCTGTCCAGAGAACCGTCTCTTGAGGAAGTTTCCCAAGAGAGCGGTTCAGCTGGGACCGAGTCTGGGCAGACCTTTTTCGCGAAGTTGAATATCCAGCGATTGGAGTATTCGTCACTCTCATTAAAGGATGAGCGGTTTCGCATGTTGCGAGCCACTCTCCAAAGCGTTGTCATCGAAGTTTCTCTTGAGAGACCCTCAATGAAGTGTCGCCAATAACTACGCTTTTTCGCTTTCAGCAGGTTCTTCAGCTGTTTTTCGAGCTTAGCGTACTCTTGAAAAAGATCTGAAGTACCTTGCCTACGAAAAGCTTTGAAAGCATCAGATTTTTTAAGATACAACTGGGTGCAATCATCATCCCAGCCTAAGGTGGCTGGTCTTCTTTTGAAGGTTGCACTTGGAACACGTCGTTTTTGTGATTCTAATGCACTCTTGTATATCAGTTCAGACAGGAATCGATACTCATCCAAAGGTGGGAGGGGATTGAATGATTCGATGCCAAAAGATACCGCTTCTGCATATGTTTTCCAATCGATATTCCTTGTGAGGTCAAAAGGAACCTGAATTGGTTGGTCTGACCTTTCACTGTTATGCTTTATGGTGGTTATAATGGGCAAGTGATCACTACCATGAGGATCCTCGATTACCTTCCACAAGCAATCGAATGATAGTGAACTTGATCCCAGTGATAGGTCGAGACGACTTTCTTTGCCGTCAGATGCAATACGTGTCACTTCACCTGTATTCAAAATGTTCAAATTGAAATCGTCGCACAAATCATAGAAATTGACCGCTCTATTATCGTCATATGGTTCGCCCCACCCTGTACCATGTGCGTTCATATCACCCAGAATTAAAACTGGATGTGATAGTGCAGAAACCGCATTCCAAAGATGACGGCGGTTAATTGAAATTCTTGGAGGAATGTAAACGGAAGCTACGCAAAGATCTTTACCCTTTACGTTTATTTGGCAAGCGACGATTTCTACGCCAGGATGAGTTGGGATTGGAATTTTATAAAATGAGTAACTTTTTTTAATCCCCAAAAGTACCCCTCCATAATGATCAACTCGGTCCTGGCGAATAATGTTGAAATCGTGGAAGTTGAGTTCGTCTTCAGAAGAAAGCCATGTTTCACAAAGTGCAAATATATCACAATCAGAGTTGTGAACCAAAAATTTAAACAGGTCTAATTTAGGTTTTAAACTATGACAGTTCCACTGTAGCACAGTGATCATATCTTGAACCTCGGTTGATGAATTATCCATCAAAAGATATGATCGAAGCAAGGAGGGGCCATGATTGTGTCAAATTCCGAAGATACTCTTCTACTGCTTGGAGAAAAATGTCTAGTATGCCTCTGAAGGAGTCGGAAAGTCCGAGGGCATCATATAAGCGATCCACAAGGGCCCTAAAAGTGAACAGTCCTCGTTTGGGCTTGATAGGTTTTGCTGAAATGCGAGGAGCTTTTGTGGCTTTTTTCTTGCCACCTTGTCGAGAATTTCTTTTTGAAGTATACTTAACAGTTGGAGGCGGAGGTTCTAGGTCCTTGCTGCAGCAAGGAACTGCACCATCAGAGACCTGCTTCTTCGGAGTTTTTAAATACCCTCCACCTCCTTTAGTAGTTGTCAAACTTTTGAGGGAAGACTTTAAGAAAACCTTTCGGCGCAATCCCGGGGAAGATGGTGACTTCCTTTTTCCGGATGCGTGTACCTCCGAAAAGGATCCACCCTCATCAGTTTCGCCATCGTCCTGATCATCGGAAGACAACTCCTGATAGGGATTCTCAACTGGGACAGCTGATTCAGACATATTAGCGGGCGAATTAAATGATTTCACCATTTCCGCATAAGTCTTCTTGGAGCGCTTAATGATTGAGCGACTCTCATTTTGAATACGCTTTTTATATGCCGGGCATTTTTGCAACTCGTGTAGTTCTTTACCACAGTAGCTACATTTTTCAGCTTCCTGTGTGCAAGACTCGTCGAGATGAGCTTGGTTGCATTTGCCACAACGGGGTTTGTTGTCGCAAAAGCTAGCACTGTGACCAAACTGCTTGCATTTGGTACAATTAAAAACCTTCGGCCTAAAAAGACGTACTGTGTAAAAAGCATTATCAATTACCACAAATTCCGGGAGGACGGAGCCTGGGAATGTCACTCGAAATAACCCTGACGGTGAGTAAACTTTCTTGTCACCTTCCATGGATGCCTTTTGAAGAGGTTTGCAATCAAGAATACTCACATCAGCGATCGACCTATTCTCGAACCGACCTACACCGGTCTTGATGTCATCGCAGGTCAGCGTTTCGTCGAGGATCTTCCCCTCTACCTCCACTTCTCGTGCATTTATGTATAGGGCGTATTCACATGAAAACAACTCGTGCTGGACAATTTCATTTGCTGCTTTGTAACTAGGTGCGGTTACACGCAGCTTGGACTGTTTCACTTGGTGAATAACAGTCCCGGGATACTTACGCGTCAGCTCTCTAGAGATCGAGAGCACATTCAACGGTTTGCATTTGCGCCGGAAATAGACAACCCAAGGCCCAGGCGAAGATGGCTGGTAGAACCGCGTTCGCGCAATGATATCTTTGGGAGGCATTTCGCCCCCTCTCGGGTCATCCATGCGGTGAAAAGTCTACCGCGGATTATTCAACAATAGCAAAAAAAAATGCAGAAAAAAGAATGAAAAAAAAACTACATATACTTATTTCAGCGCACCTTGTTTGGATTTTATCAAATAAGTTTACAAAAAAAAAACTTTATTGGTTCTAGCACGGTAGTTATTTTGGCGCACCCTATTGTACTACTGGGAGAGAGACAGAGGAGCAACGAAGAGGATTGAAAAAAAACGACCTTGAAAATCGAGCTGTTCGGAGATGCAAAAGCAATTCAAAGGGGAGTGAATATAAAATAAAAACGTTTGCTACTTATCCGTTCACACTGGATTGAAACGACTGCAGGTAGCCAGTTCACAGCCGTACGTAGCAAAGCAGACAAAAACTGCCACACTGCTGCTTGTTGTTTGCGGCTGTTTGAGATTCGGAATCGTTCCCTTGATGTTGGTTGGCGTCACTCAAGTTATGACGATTCGTTTCGATGGTGGAATGATACTAGATGCCTAGTTCACTTCCTTCGAAGAGCGCGGTTACCTTGGACACTGTTTGATGCACTAATAACTGTATCTAATCACGATTTACTAATCGAATAAAACCCACACGGTCGGTGGGAGAAAAAATCGACTGAAATTAAACTGCACAAGTGCCACGTAACGAGACCGGGAGCCTGTCGACCGACTCATGCAAGCGCTCAGCAAGGAATGCAGTTACACATTGGTCATCCTGGAATGCAAAGAATGAAATCTCTGGCAAGAAGTTTTGTGTTTTGGCCCAATATGGATGCAGATATTGAAGACTATGTCCGGAGATGCTCGAACTGTGCAGCAACATCAAAAGCTCCCGTGAAAACAACTCTTTCATCGTGGTCAATTCCGTCCATCTCGTTTTCATGTGCATTATGCTGGACCAATCAAAGGAAAAATGTTCCTCGTCATCGCGGACGCGTATTCAAAATGGCCAGAAATTTTTGCAACCAGTAGCTCGACCGCAACAATGACGATTAAGAAGCTGAAGGAATGTGTCTCCCGATTTAGATGTCCATTGACCATTGTAACGGATAACGGTAACCAGTGTTGCTCTGAAGCATTCAGTAAGTTTTGCCAGCAGCACGGAATCGATCACGTGTGAAAACTCCACCTTCCACCCACAATCTAATGGTCAAGCCGAGCGATTTGTGGATACACTAAAGAGAACGCTTTTGAAGATAGGTGGAGAAGATGTTGAAGATGGAGATTTCCCTAACTAGAGGCTTACTAGAGACCCACAATAACCAGTTACGAAAACGCAAACCGGACGATAAATGTGCAGCTTCAGCTGAGCAACCTTTACCGTTACAAGTTTTGTTGGACGAATTTAGCTGTGCTGATCCTGTTCCAACTAAAAGTATTGAAAATCCTGGATCATCTCAAGTGGTTATTCTCGTAGCCGAGCCCGGATGTTCAAGAGGTAACACGTATCCTGAACAGACCATGCACAATCTTATAGAAAATTCTACTGATGGATCATCGGAGATTTGTCGTACTCAGGATCGAGTTCAATCAAGAAAACGTACTCTTCCTTTTCGGGAACTGTCAGGTAGGAAGCGGAGACTCCCTTCAGATTTTGAATACGTCGAGATTTTCTGAAGAAGAAGGAGAACAATCAGCAAGCTATCAAGTTGAGTTTTACTCCCACTACACAATAGAATGAATTCCGGAAGGAACTCCTGGAGAAATACTGGAAGAAACTTTTGAAGCATTACCAGGAACTGCTGGAGGCATTCTCACAAAAGGAAATCCCAAGGAACTTCTTGACGAATCCAAGAGGAAGCTTCTTGTGGATACTCAGATGTAATTTCTGGAGCAACGCCAGAGTAAACTGCTACACGATGGAGGATTCCCATACAAGCAGGCGAACAAAAATATTTTTATCATATTTTCGAGGATTTGTTAGTTTTCTGTAGTAGGTTCGGCCAACATATATTTTTTATGAACATATTTAAGCAACAAAACGTCGAAAAAGCAAAACGTCTGTAATCTAAACAAATATTGAGTACTCTATTATATTAGAGGAATTCTTTTTTTTTTTTTTGACGTGTTGACTTTCAACATTTTGTCACCTACCGTTGTAATCAAATGGGTCAAAATCTAAAGGAAATGGTCTCAGGCCCCGCAAATGGATAAATAGTTCTGTAGGCACTCAGGTACGCTGCTGGGTTGAAAACCACTGATTTCACTTAAGCTCAAGCCGTTATAGCAGTTGGCAAGTAAAAAGAAAATCCTTATATAACACCCTCTTCCCTGGAGCGCGGCTAAATTAGGACGTGCCCTCGAATGCACAATTCAATCAGTGAGGTGTGGGCTGACAACGGTTCCATCCCGGGGAAACAAATCAGATATTTATAGTTGTCGGTTGTCGGAGTTGAATGGGTTGAAAGTGGCTGTGTCATATCGATCGAAACAGTAGCACGATCTATTGATTTATTGCAGAGCATATGCTTTTCATTTTTCTTTCAATTTGTTCTTCTCCTTTTTCTGTATGGCTCGACGTTCCCACTGGAACTTGGTCAGCCTCTCTTCAACTTAGTGTTCTTTGAGCACTTCCACAGTTATTAATTGAAGGGCTTTCTTTGTCTGCCATTGCATGAATTTGTGTATTGTGAGGCAAGTACAATGATACACTATGCTCAGGGAGTCGAGAAAATTGTCCCGACCGGAACGGGAATCGAACCCGCTATCGCCGGATTTGCGATCCATAGCCTAAACCACTAGGCTAACTGGAGACTTTCAATTTGTCTTATGAATTAATTTGCACTAAAATATCTACAGAACCATGTAGATTATTTGCGCATATAAATCTACACAACTCTGACAAATCTCTTCAAATACGACAAAATGCAGAACGAATGAATACATTAATAAATAAACTCAATGAATCCTCGATATTTTCAATGGACCTAAAGCCTGTATCCGCAACAATCGAGACACAGAAGTACGGCTGTGGCTCTGTAATGAATCGGTAAAATAGGCCAAATAATTGACTGAGAACTCTTTGGTGTACATATGTTTATTTGTTGTGCCAAGTTTCATAAAAAATCGATGCATTACTTTTAACTGTGGATTTACGCCCTAGTTCAAAGTTCTGTGATGATAATTATGAAATTTCGTTAACAGTTATGCTACTTATAGAGACACTTTCTTGCAAAATTGCATCAACTTTGATCATTTGGTTTAGAAGCTACTGGTGTTGATAGGGATGAGTGTTAGTGTAATTTTTTCGTGTTTTTCGTGTACGATGTTTGCCCATTCATAACTTATGAATTTCACTGCCAATTTTCATGAAATTTTCACAGAAGGTAGTTGATTAAGTGTTTATTATGCCTGCAAAATTTGATGATTATTGGTATAGTACTTTCAATAGTACAATCGAAACAAAAAAGGGCGCTGACTAATTGTTGTCTGAGGGGCTGAAAGCACGTTCAGTCCCAATATATGTTTCGACTATAAAATTGTCGATAGTTCATCGATTTTTTTTTGTAATTTTGCCTATGCAACAAATATAGATTGAGAGGTTTGTGTTCAAAATTTCAGCCATTTTCTTTGCTAAATTCAAAAGTTACAGCGCTGACAAGCAAGACTAGCGGCTGTACAAAATTCAATGGCGCACATTCTACTCTTTTTTTTGCTACCACAAAAAGTACTGCACTGATTCACATGATTTTTTGTAGGTAAAATGAACACATCTTAAGATTTTATTAGGCCAAATTTGAGTAATTTTAATGTACCGTCGTTGGGGGTGAGAATGGGTCAAAAAATGATACTCAAAGATTGTTTGTTAAATAACAAATGCAGTTGAAGTCGGAATAACTTTTTATTTGGTATGTATACTCTTCTATGTAGTAACCAAGGTTGTTAATCGATAAATTATCGTTATCGGCGATAAAGTTAACGTCTGTTATCGTTTATCGTCGATAACGATAACGTCTTCAGGCGGAAACGTCATCGGCGATACAGTTAACTGTGGAAATTATCGACTCGATAACGTCTCCGAAAAATTTTCTTCGCGATCTGAACCGTTGTTGATGCCGTCACTAGGGTAACTAGATTTATCGCAAAATTACCGAAGGTACGTTGATCTGCGCGTTGATTTATCGTTTGATTATCGTTATCGAGAGATTATCGAGCAACCTTTATCGTTATCGAGTTTGCGATGAGTTAACTGTCGATAATTTATCGGTTAACAACCTTGGTAGTAACGATAGTTTAGCAAGAAAGTATCACCTTATATGAATTGCTTACTAAACTACAATTGATTGAAAATTGACCCAATCTCACCCCTTAGAGGGGGTGAGAATGGGTCAAAGTATTCGAAATCGCCTATCTGACAATATAATTTAATTTTATTGATCATATCTAGTAAACCTACTTAAAATACAATGTAACCATGACGAATAAAAACTTAGGTAATTTTAAAAGATGATTAATCCACCTAAAAGGGCTAATACAACCGAAAAAATGGTTGAAATTTGATAAAATAACGTTTGTATGTTGTATCACTATTTTTAGATACCACAATCATCCTCATTTAAAGTTTCAACTTCCATGAGAGGAGGGAGGGTTACAATGAGGGAGGGGCGCATTAAAAGATTGATTGAAAAAAACATGATATTTTTAGTACACTGCATAAGAAATGTTTATCCAAACCCTCCTTTATAAACTTTTATGTACATGATCATTCGCCGCTTTATTGCCAAAGTAAATCACTCCATCTCAAGATAGAGGGTCGTTCAAATGTTATGTTACACAGCGTTTCACATTATTAGACCCTCTCCCGCAATAACATTTAAACGGATTTTTTAATAAATATTGTATGAGTCCTAGTACAATGGTAGACTTATTTTTCGTTCTTTAGTATTTTTATGTATTTTATGAATGATCCTTATATGCCACTCCCAATTCATAAAGTTCAAGTTAAATACTCAATAAGCAATCACGTATGTCGCATCTCGACATTTGTTTGCTTTCCGACATTGAACACAGAAATAAAAACAAAAAAAAAACTTTCCGACTTTGTGCTATGTTACCGGTTGTATAGCCCCAGTATTTCCTGGGTCCCACTACCGTCTGGTAGTTTCACGATATTTCCTTAAAATTTCAAAAATAAGTGGAGAAGAGAACGCTATTAAGTCTATTTTGTGAGCTTACGGTATTGCAGTATACTAAAGATTAGCTAATGATTAGAGTAACTGTTCAAAACGCATGGGTTTATTGTTAAAAATGATTTTAGGCACTAAACGTAGGAACACACGCGCTTGACACTTCTTCGGTATATTTTCGAAAAAAAAGTGTTTTTATGAAGATACGGTAAACATGGCACCACTCTAACGTCAAATGGGGATTGTATAACAAGTTGAATTTTTAGTTAAGGTTATGTGCACTCAATAACTTGCTTGACCCAATCTCACCCCCATTCTTAATATTTTGACATAAGGTCGAAAATATTGAATTTTTGAATATAAAAGAGCAATGACAGCCTACTTTTTTCGTTGCATCAACCAGGTAATACCTACAGCTAACCACTTATAAGAAAATTTATGGTTAGGTACTTGTGTGAAACAGTACGAAGGAGAAATTTTTTCAGAGTGATTTACTAGTAGTTTCATCATATAAGTATAGCCACAAATTTAACATCCCGTAACGTGGGTAGATCACCTTAGAACGGTGCGTTACGGTGTAAGATCTACCACATTTCATCAAATTTTAATCTTGCTAATTTGCTGCCTAAAGTGGTAGCATTTCAGATTAAAATTTGATGTATTTTTTGTAATGTTTACGTTTTATTTTATGATTTGTTTTTAACTGCTAATAAACCTTTTGTTTCAGGGGGATTCAGGTATTTTTATTGTTTAATACCTTTTTTGAAAAAAAAAATAGTAACGGTAACGAGCGTATCACTTAAGCCTTATTCAGTATTTATTACTTAATCCTTATTCAGTATTTATTACTTAATCCTTTATTCTCTTTTCAGTAAATCTTACCACCATAGCTGGCGCACTAATCAATCTTTTTAGCAAATCACCGTTCACATCATCATATTGATACACGCGAACATGTTTAAATATCTATATAGTTATCTGGAAGCGTTTGATACGGGAGGTCCACGCTTCCATCTTTCCCCTCGATTTCAAGGTGTAGAATGTTTTCAAATATTGACTATGTTGAAATCGTTTTATCCCTTCAAATCTTCTCTGCGGTACATGCTGCGCAGTTGGCCTGGCCGTTAGACAAGAAAAATGATAGACTTGAAAAGTCTCCATTTCCAGGATGCATTCAAGTAATGGCTGCGTTAGTGTGAGATTAGATTAGATTAGATAAGTATAGCCACAAATTTAACAAAAAACGATTATTGATAAACATCTTATTCTGCATCATGACGTGTAAAAACATCTCCTCTTTGAAATAATATAAAGTTTTCAATATAAATTAGCGATAGTTTATGAGCTATTTCAAATTTTATGTTTCTCCGTTTTGACCCAATCTCACCCCCCAGACCCATTGTCACCCCCATCGACGGTATCTTTTGCAGAGTTACAGCTGTATTTCTGTGTCTCGAATATTGCGGATACAGGCTTTAGTCATTTTTATTCACATTTCGACTCATTTACCACTTCACAACTCAGGTATCAGGTATCAGAAGGCTCCAGAGGCACGTTATCCTCCATTTGGGACATTTGTGCCATCGCCATACATATAAACCTATTTCATCATTTACCTGAGGGAGAAAGGGACAAGGGATGGGAATTAGGAAAGGGAAAGGTGATGAAATAAGTGATGACCGCAGAAGCGCAACGAGAGCTCATAGCCCATAGCACAACGGGTTTATTCAGTGCCCTGAAAAGGACACTATAAAACGCATAAGGGTAAAGAGAGCCTATAGCTCATTGGAGGTAGTTTGTGACGTTATGTGACTTTCAATATGACATTGAAAGGCACGTCATCGAAAGCATCCTCAATATTCAAGAAATCACCCAAGCAAAAACTACGTTTGAGCGAGTACTTTCTTGAAAACGTATACAACTTTGTGTACAAGAGTCACTGTGGACATCCCAAATTAGGAGGCATGTGAGTTCACATGTATAGGCATGTCAGCCAGACGAACATCACAGATGTGATAATCGACAATGCGTTTCAAGCATTTCAGAAAGAACGAGGTAACCAGATAAATCTGAAACTCATTCCATCTTTATACACCCTTTCGGGATAAAACCGTGGAGTAATTTTACGCAATGAAAATACCCCATAGAAAACTACAAGAGTTCAAAACATGTTTGAAATACTCAAATCCCTCTGGAGAAAAATAGGACAAAACCCCATTTGCTGCTGGAGATTTGAAGTAATCAGAGCTTTTTAGGGCCCACTAAGTCGATTATATAGCTATAATTCTCGGGCGGAAGCTAGAGATTCGTAACTATACAAAAGAATGGTGTATCCGAAGATATTTTGAACTTGAACAGATCAAAGTTCCATTCAAGAATACCTCTTGCGGTCCGCACAGACCGCATCAGGACAAGCTTCTTTCAAAGCAATAGTTATGGTATACCACAATGGAGGGCGCTTAGGTACAAAGCTACAATGAAACTCTCTTGGAGTAGCAATGGAAGCGAGATATCCATAAAATGTGGTTCCAACCAATTAGTACAGGTTCCCTAACTTGTTCAGCAGGGACGCCTGAATACGCAAATTTTGCGAAGGAACACTCAAAAGTGCAAAGAAGGTCAAATGGAGATTCCTCATCTGACACATGCTAATCAGTCAACTCATGACAAATTCTGCTCATGCAGAGTTGTATTAGGTGCAATTCTATGTTATTATCTAAAGCTGCTAGTACACAGGGTCAAATATTTGTCCGAAAAGAAACCAATGCTCAAACATCTTGTTTGACTCGATCAAATTTTCATTAGTGTCAAACTGATGTTGTTTCTTGAGTTCTTTCCTTGTCAAATATTTGACCCTGTGTACTACTGGCCTAAGTTACCTGTGAACTGTATTACCTAAGTAATCCATCAAACTAAAGCATCTCAAATTAATGTATGAGCTACTTCAGATGATTTAATCATTGTAGCAATACTGCCAAATATCAATACTTGCTGAATACAAGAGCTTGCTTGAAGACATCCGCAAGGAAAGGTTGAAACATACCATTAACGTTATTCTAAGATATAGCATGCTCGAGGCACGACACTTCATTTAGGGTGCCTGTACCAGTTATCGCACTACCTAAGAAGAATTATTTCTACAAAAATAAGAAGACCGTTGAATATCATTGATATCATCTCAAATGATTGATTAGTTTTCATACTTTACAGGAATAATATAGAAACGGGCCCAAAACTAGTTTTAGTATTTATTACGGCGTGTGCTAATGATAGGAACCCAGTACCAGTTATGGACACATTTGTTAATTTGGGTTCCACTTCGCACTATTTACATGTATTCCTTATGAGATTAGCCATAACTGGTACACTATGGCGAAATAGGGTGCAAAGAAGCCGAAAAATTAAGGAAAATGATTTATTTATGAGCAAATTGTGAAGTTTGAATGACTGCAATCATCTTTTGTGATCGTGATCTTTTGTTCACACATTTTTTTTTTTCTTGTTGATTAGCTTCATTAAAGGTTAAAAATCGACAATGGCGAATTTGAGGTACTATAGCCATAACTGGTACACTGAGCCTATAATGAAAGAAGCAAAACTGGGTTCACAAGGTAACCTTTACAGAAGATACCCTACGAAAATGAACTTTTTGTAATTACGTTGTGAAAAGTTGAACATTTCAGTTGGCTGAAGTATGCTGAAATGGCCTACTTTTCATCCCTAATACAAGTGTGCCGAAAAGTACTACTTTTCGGCACTCTTGAGAGTGCTGAAAAGTAGCACTTTTCGGCACTTTTGCTCGTACGCACTTTTTACTTACCACCATGCCTTCCGTAGATTCAGCCTCTGCCTCTACATCTACTCAGCAGCTTGAATCCGAATCAGGACGATTTCAATTCGGATTCGAACTACAAATCAAGTGTAGAGGCAGCTGCTGAATCTGCTTTTGCTTTTGTCCGCACACAACTGTTTGACAAAGGGAGCTCGATCGTTGGTGACGCCTACTACACCAGGGCCTACCTGATCAAACGAAAAATTACGCCGACACGCTTGAGCGCGCGCACGTGGTTCCTACTGATACATGTTTGTGAAGCTAGAAAAGCTGGCACTAAATGGGATTTTTCGTAATTACAAAAAACTTTGTATGCAACTCGTTGCAAAACTCGATTTTTTCAGCACTCGTCGTATTTATCCAACTCGGCAAGCCTCGTTGGATAAATGTACGACTCGTGCTGAAAAAATCATCATTTTGCAACTTGTTGCATAAATAACTATTTTGAAGTAGAGCCACTTAGGCTACACACGCTTTTTATGCTGAAAATTGATCTGAGGTTTCCTAGCCGTAGCCACTACCCAAACTAGACAGGATTACACTCTCCACAATCACAGCACAAAAAGTAAACATCAAGACAAACCAAATCGGTGTTAATTGAAAAACGCCAATGGCGAAAACGCATTAAGCGAACACATATAGGTAGTAATGTAAGCTAATTTACAACATTTGAATAATCCCGCCCTTACTTAGCCTCAAATTTGAGACTTAAGAAGCGCAACTGATTATCTCAGAGAAACGCAAGGTCCACTGCTCTATTGCTCCGGTTAGCGCAGTAAGGGCATAATACTGTGGAGAACGCCCTAATTCTCCACAGGCTCCGTTTGAGGGTTAGGTTTTTATTATACCCCCCTAACCATTCATTCCTTGGCACGGTAAGCATATCGCCGGATAACACCATGAATTAGGGGTCACCTGTTTAGTAGACTCTTACCACTGGATCAGGCAATCTCTAGTGTTATTCTTAGCCAATTCAGACAACCTACACTACCGTCACTACACAACAATCTAGGCTGATCGGGAAAAAAAGTTTACATTGACGGCTAACTTCCCAACGAGCCCGAATAGCCACAAATTCCTGAAGGAATTCCAACAGGAATGCTTAGAGGAATCCATAGCAAAATTCCTAAAAAAAAAAAATCCTGGAGCAATCCCTGCAAGAATCCTAGTATGAATTCCTAGACGAATCCCTGGTGAAATTTCTGAAGAAATTTCTGGAGGAATTCCTAGAGTAATTTCTAAAGGACTCCGTGGAGGAATTTCTTAAGGAGTTTTTGGAGGTATACTTTGAAAAATCCCTGGAGCATTCCCAGTGGAATCTCTGAAGCAATTCACGGAGGAAATCCTGAAGGAATACTATTACAAGTTTTATTTTTGTGTTAAATGTCTTATTTCAACTTGTAAATTTTCCCCTAGTGTTAATGCACATTTATAGGGTTCTGGCAGAATAGAGGCCCACAATGCTATTTCTATTGCCAACATTCAGGCCATTTCGGGCCGCGGATTAAGTACTAGAGATGTAAACCTTTCCCTGGCACAGACTTCAAGTTATAGAACTCTAGTGATGAAACCCGAATCGGATGCCCCCCATACACACCTAGAAAATATCATGTAATTTTAAGTGTCCTGAACCTGACATATACGAGCATCTTCAAAAACACAAATTTAAAGGTTTAAACATGTAAATTTACGACTTTCAAGACACCCCACAATAATAAAACTTAATTTTTCTTAGCGCCTAGCAATCGCTAGAACCGATTTTACAGATAAAAATAGAAAAGTAAAATTTTGTCATGCATGCGATTCGAACACCGGATCTGCTGATCGTGAGCCACGTCTCTTACTTCTCGGCTATTTCAACGAGTTAGAAGGTGGCTGATGAACGTGATACTGATTCTACGTTTCTGGTGAAACGAATTTGTTGACATCTAACGCAACCAACCAGCATTTACATGATGCGCGTAAAATTGAGTCCAATTTGTGATTCAATCTTGAAAACGTTTACGTTCTTTGCTGATTCCGTTTCGTGCAAATTTCAGAATTTCTAAGTGTGTAGGATTAAAAATTCCTAGACAAAATTCAAGCTATGAAAGCAACTAATGCTGCTAACGAAAGGCAACATGCCAGAGTAAATACGATTACAGGACTGACTGATGAACCAACAAGATTAATGAAACCTCGTCATCCTGTCATCGGAAATTATTATCCACTAGGGTAACAGGGCAAAATATCTGTTTCGTGTTGTATTTGTCCAATGTGATGTCCTAATTTATTGCGTATTTGTAATGTTCCACTGTTATGTCATATTTTAATGTGCATTTGTAGTGCTTCATTATTTTCCGTAATAATACCTGAAGGAACTTTGGACAAATTCCTACTGGAATCCTTGAAGGAACCCCGGAAGGAATTCCTGGAGAAAGCCCTAGAGGCATTCTTGGAAGAATATCTAAAGAAATACCTGTAGGAATTTTTGGAGGAATCATTACAGAAATTCTTGGAGGAATTTCTGAATGAATACCTGGATGAATTCCTGTATGAATGGAGGAACCCCTGGAGGAGTTCTGGAAAAAAATTCGGAAGAAATTTTCAAATAAATCCTTTGAGGAGTTTCTAGGGAAATTCTTGGAGGGAGCCCTGGACGAATGCCTGGAGAAAATTGTGGAAAAATTATCTGGAAGAATCTCTGAAGGAATTCCTGGAAAACATCGTGACATGAAATATTCCTGGAGGAATCCTTGAAGCAATTATTGGAGAAATGTATGCAGGAGCTCCTGGAGAAATGCATGGAGCAATTTCCTGTAGGAATGCCTGGAGGAATCCTAGGCGAAATCCCTGGGCGAATCCCTAGAGGAATCTTTGAAGTTATTTCTGGAGGAAGCACTGGAGGAATTCTAGCAGAAATCTATGAGGGAATCCCTAGAGAAAACCCTGGAGAAATTCCAAGCGAAATTATTGGAGAAATCTCTGGAACAATTTCTGGAAAAAATGCTTGTAGGATTTTCTGAAGGAATTTCTGGAAAAATTCCTGAATCGATTCCCGGATGAATTCCTGGAGAAAGTCCTTGAAGTCCTGGAGGAGTCCCCGGAGAAATTCCTGGAGGAATCCCTGGAGGGATTCCTGAAGGGCTATAGGAATTCCTGGAGGAATCATTACAGCAATTCCCAGAGAAATTTGTGGAGGAATTTTTAGAGGAATACCTGCAGGAATTCCCAAAAAAAATCCCGGGAAGAACTCCTGGAGGAATCCTAAGAGAAATTTCTAAGGGAATACCAGGAGTAGTTACTGAAGAAATCCCAGAAAGAATTCTTGGAAAAATCCTGAAGGAATCTTAACCTTCCGAAGGTGCTCAAAAAAAGTTACGTTTAAGGTGTTCGGGTCATATTGACCCGGATTTGGTACAACAATTTCACAGTCATTTCTCAATAAAATAATAAAGTTTTTGTACTCAAAATTATCGTTAGGGCTTAAATTTTGTGGATCCGGCTCAAAACTAAGGTTCGGTTGGATGTGGCCACTTGGAACCGACGCCAGAGGGACCATGGTTTGGCCATTTTCGCAGGAGGGTATTTTTCGCAATAAGTTATGCGAAATGCAGCTGATTTGAATGTTTGGAGTGCTAAATGCACCGGAAAAAGCAGCATCAAACTGCCCCAACCACTAAGCTAACTGACCAGATGAGTTTTCGGCTATCAGGTGGCCACGGGACTAAATCTTGAGGCCTCGGAACGGCTTCCCGGAGACCCCCGATAGGTGACCATTATACAAATGGTGAATCCATGCCGTGCGACATATCAAAAGTTGCAGAATTTTATGGAGAATACATCAGTCACCATGGCAGAAGCCAGAAGCAAGATTGGCCACTTGGTGGTCCCGGAACCGATTCCCGGGACCCCGGAAATGTGGCCAATTCTCGCAGTTTATATGAGCTTGCCGTATGGCACATCGAAATTCGCAGAATTTCATTGATAATTCACCAGTCATCAAACCAGCAACTGAAGACAACATTGTCCGCTTGGTGATCTCGGAACCGGTTCCGAGGCCCCCGGAAATGTGGTCAATTCTCGATTTTTTTTTACTATGCCGTGCGACATATCTAAATTTGCAGAATTTTGTTGCGAATATATCAGTGGCCACATCAGATACGAAAAGCAGGATTGGCCACTTAGTGGTCCTGGAACAGGTTCCCGGTAACCGGTTCCCAGGACTCCGAAAATGTGGCCAATTCTCGCAGTTTGTATCACCTTGCCGTATGGCACATCAAAATTCTCAGAACATCATGTGTAGGTAATTCATCAGTCTTCAAACAAGCAACAGGAAACATCATTGTCCATTTGGTGGTCAGGACCGGTTCCAAGGACCCCCAAAGTGTGATCAATTCTCGAATATTTTTACCATGCCGTGCGAATTTTTCAGAATTTTGATGCGAATGTATCAGTGGCCACATCAGGCACGAAAAGCAGGATTGGCCACTTAGTGGTCCCGGAACAGGTTCCCGGGACCGGTTCAGGGTTGTTACAACAGCGCGGATTTCGCGAATTCCGCGGATTTCGCGATTTTCGCGGATTTGGCGCGGATTTACCCATGGAATTTGGCCCTCGCGCGGATTTGGCGCGGAAATGATTTTTGTAGTGTGTACAGCGAAATATTTGAATGATTATCGGCACTTGAATAAGAAATTATGAAAAGTAAATATTTGTTTAACCCTCCTAAGATGTTAGAATTTTTGCACCACGATAGCGTAGTGTACGTTCAGCGTGCCTGACTGGGTCATGTTGACCTTAACATCCTACTAGTGAAGAATTTGGAGCAAGTTTTCGATTTGGTTTACGGCAATCGTTTACGAATTCCATCAGCTCTTCAAAATATTTCTTTGAAGAAATTGTGCAACGATTCTTCCAATTCCATTGCGGGTATTATGTGCATCTTTATTCAACTTTCAAGTTCTCGTTTCTCAAAAAAAAAAAAATTCAAATTTGTTTCAAGCAATTTCTTCGAATTTCGACTGTTGGTTATGTTGGGGGGTATGGCGTTCAGTCTTTGGAGGAATAACTCAAAAATGGATTCTTAAGCTTTCATCCGACGTTTCGGGGCAATATAGACCTTTTCTGGGAATAAACTATGCTCCGTTTTATCAAGTATGAGCCCACTGCAGTCCACATTCGTCCCAGACGTAACGTATCGTCCGCCACCGGCGGCGGTGTTCCTTTGAATGTAATATTCAAAAGTAATCTGCCCGAGTTACTGGTACAATTTTGAAAGGCACCAGCTATATATTTTGAAGAGATTTCTAGATAAATCCCTAGATTATTTCGGGAAAAAATCTTTTGAAGGATATCCTAGAGGAAACTGCTAGTAAAAACTTTGGCGAAAAACTCTGGGGGATCTCTGTCGGCATTCCTGGATATATCCAGGAAAACCCTGTAGGAATTTCAAAGGACTCCGGCAAGTAAATCTTGAAAATTGTCAACATTGTCCTTCTAGGATTTTTCCAGTGATTATCCATTTGAAGGGACGTTTTCCTCTGGGCAGAGGCATAACCTTTTGATCAGCTTGATTGCTGTCAGGTCTCGGGGCTTAAATGTATCTTTACTCTACAGAGAAAGATGCACACTCGTGGTGCAAAAAAGATCCGATACTTTTCGTGATCAAACGAAAAAGCGTCACGGCTCTTTTTTGTTGTTTTTGATATATGTGATTTCTATTTCCATAAGGAAGGAGGTTGTTAAACAATTTATCCTTCTATTTTTTAAATTATTATTAACCAAGCTTCCAATATTGAAGACACAAGATCAAGAATCACAAGGAGAGCTGTTTATGCTAGTTCACTGAACATGGTGCTTGATCGTCAAATTTGTTAATTTTGTGTGAAAATAAAGGTAAATAACGTTGACAACTTAATTAACAACACATTCTTTTACAGCTCAATTCGCAAAATCAATCTCCCACCTTTCCTCATCCTTAAGGCCACACAAAACTTTAAAGCCACATGGCTAAAGAGGTTGCAATACCTACTCCCAAATTCCACGATGTATTATGGACGATGTGAGTTTTTTGGACTTGCATTGGAGACTTGGCCCCATGATCCCCTTGTGCATCAATAAAATAAAATAAGATTACTCATTTTGAGGGACGTTTTCTCAGGTTTTGCCAAGAATCCTTTTAGTGTAGAATTAGCATTTAAGTTAAAATACACATTAATAAAAATTAAAAAAACAAACAAGAATTCTCCTTGGAAAATTCCTCACTGAAGATTTATTCAAGAACTAAGACATTACTCAAAAAATGTTCGAAGTGATCTTATGAGTATTTTTATGAGTATCCTTCTCAAATTCATACTGGTTTCAAAAAATTCTTAAAAAAAAATGTTCGGGTTACTGTTTCCAAAAATATTCAGTAATACTTAAAGAAGCCAAGAAAGTTCCATTCTGTTTATTTCAAAGATTTTTTTTTTCAGTTTCTTTTAAAATTTCTTCAGTTTTTTTTTAATGTTTTTCCCACGAATACACTACCTAGTTCTTGGGATGTGTCTCCTGAGATTTTGTCTAGAAAATTCTTTTCAAAAATCGCCCAATGGATCCTTAAGAAATGTTTTTGAAATAAAAAATAACGAAAGTTTTGCCGAAACGTCTTCAAACTCACTTTCAGAAAGCATGAGTTGCGTTGATTTTCGAATCAAAAGTTTCATCTTTATCCAGCAGTCCATTCCAGTTTAATGGATTTAATGGATTTTTTCAATAACGTGAAGAAAGAAAAAATAATACCTTCACGCTCTCGCGGATTTGGCGCGAATTTATTTCCAGTATCGCGCGGATTTGGCGCGGATTCAAATTTAGCTCGCGCGGATTTGGCGCGGATTTTTTTCCACCCTTCTCGTAACAACCCTGCGGTTTTCAAAACCCCGGAAATGTGGTCAATTCTTGAATTTTCTATGATCATGTTGTCTGATGCATCGAAATTTGCAGAATTTTGATGCGAATCCGTCAGTGCTCACATCAGATATCAGAGGCAGGATTAGCCCCTTGGTGGTCCCGGAACCGGTTCCAGGACCCCGGAAATGTGGCCAATTCTCGCAGTTTGTATGATCTTGCCATATGGCACATCGAAATTTGCAGAATTTCATAGATAATTCATTAGTCATCAAACCAGCAACTGAAAACAACATTGTTCGCTAGGCGGTCCCGGAACCGGTTCCCAGGGCCGGTTCCGAGGACCCCTGAAATGAGGTGAATTTTCGTTTTTTTTTACCATGCCGTGCGATGCATCTACATTTGCAGAATTTTGTTGCGAATATATCAGTGGCCACTTCAGATACGAAAAGCAGGATAGGCCACTTGGAGGTCGCGGACCTGGTTCCGGAGGCTCCGGAAATGGTGCCAACTCTCACATTTTGTACGACCATCCCATGTAGCACATCAAAATTCGCAGAATTTCATAGATAATTCATCAGTTATCAAACCAGCAACTGAAGATAACGTTGTCCACCTGGTGGTTCCAGAACAGGTTGCCGGGACCGGTTTTCAAAATCCCGGAAATGTGATCAATTCATGCATTTTCTATGATCATGTTGCCTGATGTATCAAAATTTGCAGAATTTTGATGTTCACATCAGATATCAGAGGCAGGATTAGCCACTTGGTGGTCCCGGAACCGGTTCCCAGGACCCCGGAATTGTGGCCTATTTTCGCAGTTTGTATAACCTTACCGTAAGGGACAACAAAATTCGCAGAATTTCAAAGATTATTCATCAGTTATCAAATCAGCAACTGGAACCAACATTGCCCACTTGGTGGTCCCGGAACCGGTTCTTAGTACCGGTTCCCGAGGCCCCGAAAATGTGACCAATGGATCACTAAAATAACTAAAACGGCCGCTATGAAATGAACAGATAGCGCCACCGTAGCCTTGTGTGTTTGACGTAACTCGACTGCTGTCACTGTGTTACCGTCCTTATACGGTGGCGCTTTTGTTTTGATGCGGTGAGTAGCGGAAAAGTCGGCTTCAATGATCCATTCCCTGATTTTGTATGACCCTGCCATGTGGCGCATCAAAATTCGTTGAATTTCATGGATAATTTTCCAGTTATCAAACCAGCGACTGAAGAGAACATTGTCCCCCAAGTGGACCCTGAACCGGTTCCCTGGCCTCCTAGCATTATGCCAGTTCTCGCATTTTCAATGACCATGCCGTCCGATATACCACAATTTCCAGACTCTTTGGAGAATGCATAAGTTTTCGAGCCAGCTACGGGAAGCAAATTGTTCACTTGGTAGTCCCAGAATATGAGGACCCCGGATATGTAATAAATTATTTTATTGACTATGGTAATACTACAGGCAAACAGACGTAACACCTTGAACGATTTTCATGGAAATCCATCGCCCAGTTCACACTACCATCACCTGGTGGAAAAGTTGCACGAATCACTGTGTTGCGCAATATCGTCAACAAAAGGCGCTAATGTGAAACGTCAAACGCATAGAAAAACGATGCGCGCGCCTCTGGTTGTGAAAGCCACAACTATGAAAATTTGCCTATGTTCCCCTATGTTGTTTTGCCTATGTTCCCCTCGTTCTCCACATTGACCTGCAACCTGAGGCGCCATTCTCGCCAAAAAATAGGACACTACCAACACTGAATATCCCGAGCAGCTATCTCATTGGTTCCTTGTGTGAGTGAAGCTGATTTGGCGATACTGGTGTAGCAACTGCTGGCGATTAATCAAGCTCAAGCTCATGGCACATCAAAATTTTCAGACTTTCATCAATATTCAGAATGTAAAAGAAAGTTAGCATGTTAGTACTACATGGAAATATTCGCCACCTAGCGGCGTAGGACCCAGTTTCCGGAAAGTTGGAAATGCAGCAAATTTGCACATTGCACATAAATGTGGGTTTCAGGTGAACTATCCATTCATTCAAATTTCGCTGGGAACTGCAACAAGGTGACGGACATTCGCCTGAAACACGAAGCAGCAAAGGTCGCAGTGATAGTGAATGCGGCACAAACAAAGTACATGCTGGTAGGCAGAACGGAACACGACCGAATCCGTCTAGACAGTAATGTATCGAAATACAGGGATACCTTCGAGGAGGTGGATAAATTCGTCTACATCGGATCTTTACTGACAGCTGTCAACAAAATTAGTCATGCAATTCGAACGTGTACCATCAGTGTAAGTAGCTGCGGTCTAAAAGGTTCACTCACGCACCAAATGTACCATGAACAAAACGCCAATAAGACCGGTGGTCCTCTATGGACACGAGACACGGACCATGCTTGAGTGGAACCTGCAAGTATCTGGAGTTTCGACCGTTGCGTACTAATCTTAGGCGGTGTGAAGTAGAAGGGTGAGTGGCGGTAAAGAATGAATCACGAGCTCGTTGCACTGTACGGCGAACCCAGTATTCAGAAGGTGGACAAAGCCGGAAGTATACGATGAGCAGGGCATATTGCAAGAATGCTGGACAACAACCCTGCAAATTTGGTGATCGGGTTAGCACAAAAATTGACAACATTTCTCCGAGAACCGGTTCCGGGACCATCAGGTGGACAATGATGTTTCCAGTTGTTCGATAATTGATGAACTATCTATGAAATTCTATGAATTTTGGTAAGTCTCACGGCACATTCCAGGTGTCCAGGGAACCGGGTTTTGAACCATCTAGTGGCCAATCCTGTTTTTGGCATTCAACTTGGCCACTGATGTATTCGCATCAAAATTCTGCAACTCTTGATAGATCGGACAGCGTGATCAAAGACATTGTGGGAATTGAGCACTTTTCCGGGGTCCTGGTAATCGCTTCCGCGACTACTAGGTGGACAATGTTGTTTCCCGTAGTTGGCTTGAAAACTGAAGAATTCATTATAAAATTCTGAGAATTTTGATGTGCCGAACGAGATGGTCATAAAAAATGCGAGAATTGGCCACATTCTCAGGGTCCTGGGAACAGGTTCCAGGACCACCAAGTGGCTAATTCTGCGTCTGATACCTGATGTGAGCATCAACATTTTGCACATTTCGATGCATCGGACAGCATGTTCATAGAAAATGCGAGAATTTACCTCATTGCCGAGGTCTTGAGAACCGGTCCCGGGAACCTGTTCCGGAACCACCAGGTAGATAATGTTGTCTTCAGTTGCTGGTTTGATAACTGATGAATTATCTATGAAATTCTGCGAGTTTTGATGTGCCACATGAGATGGTCATACACAATGCGAGAACTGGCCACATTTCCGGGGCCTCCGGATCCATGTGGCCACTGATACATTCGCATCAAAATTCTGAAAAATTCGCACGGCATGGTAAAAAAAAATGAAAATTGATCATACTTTGGGGGTCCTTGGAACCGGTCCTGGGAACCGGCTCCGGGACCACCAAGTGGACAATGTTGTTTCCTGTTGCTTGTTTGATAACTGATGAATTACCTACACATGATGTTCTGAGAATTTTGATGTGCCATACGGCAAGGTGATACAAACTGCGAGAATTGGCCACATTTTCGGAGTCCTGGGAACCGGTTACCGGGAACCTGTTCCAGGACCACTAAGTGGAAAAACCTGCATTTCGTATCTGATGTGGCCACTGATATATTCGCAACAAAATTCTGCAAATTTAGATATGTCGCACGGCATAGTAAAAAAAATCGAGAATTGACCACATTTCCGGGGGCCTCGGAACCGGCCCTGGGAACTGGTTCCGAGATCACCAAGCGGACAATGTTGTCTGCAGTTGCTGGTTTGATGACTGGTGAATTGTCAATGAAATTCTGCGAATTTCGAAGTGCCATACGGCAAGCTCATATAAACTGCGAGAATTGGCCACATTTCCGGGGTCCCGGGAATCGGTTCCGGGACCACCAAGTGGCCAATCTTGCTTCTGGCTTCTGACATGGTGACTGATGTATTCTCCATAAAATTCTGCAACTTTTGATATGTCGCACGGCATGGATTCATCATATTTGTAAAATGGTCACCTATCGGGGGTCTCCGGGAAGCCGTTCCGAGGCCTCAAGATTTAGTCCCGTGGCCACCTGATAGCCAAAACTCATCTGGTCAGTTAGCTTAGTGGTTGGGGCAGTTTGATGCTGCTTTTTCCGGTGCATTTAGCACTCCAAACATTCAAATCAGCTGCATTTCGCATAACTTATTGCGAAAAATACCCTCCTGCGAAAATGGCCAAACCATGGTCCCTCTGGCGTCGGTTCCAAGTGGCCACATCCAACCGAACCTTAGTTTTGAGCCGGATCCACAAAATTTAAGCCCTAACGATAATTTTGTGTACAAAAACTTTATTATTTTATTGAGAAATGACTGTGAAATTGTTGTACCAAATCCGGGTCAATATGACCCGAACACCTTAAACGTAACTTTTTTTGTCCAGCCCTTCAGAAACGGCCAAAATTATCGGTCAAAATTTTAAAAATAAGTTTTTGGCAAAAGATTTAAAGTCACAAAGTTTCAAAGCTATAGCAAATCAGGATAAAAAGATGTTGCGCCTGAAAAGTGCGATCCGGGTCATATTGACCCGAACACCGTAGGAAGGTTAAGAAGAGAACGTGGAGAAACTGGTGGAGGAAGCACTGTAGCAGTTCCTGAAGAAACCCCAGGAGAAATACCCGAAGCAAACCCAAGCGGAATTCCTAAGGGAATTCCTGAACAAATTTTAGGAGGAGTTCTGGTTCCAATTCCTGAAAGAATCCCAAGAAGAGTTCTTGGAGGCATTCTTGGAAGAGTTCTTATTAATTAATAACAGAGAATCACAAAAGTAATTCACGAATTATTCCCTGAAGAGATTCTTCGCCCCCTCCCCCCCCCCCCCTTCTCCATGTCCCCTTCTAGATACGCCCATGGCATCATTTCGAATCGTTCGGGTTGCGTTATGGGTCGCGTTATCACGTTCTACTAAAGGTTGCAAAATGGTAAGCTGACAGCTTGGAGTTACGACGCCAGATAGTAAAGAAGGAATAAAATCAATGGGTGAGTTCGTTCCATATCACTTATAAAAAATACTCAACACACATGAAAAAGTTCGTCACTTCAAATGTCTATCGATTCATTTTATCTTCGTTTATCCTCGTAGCAACAAGACGCGATGGGTAGGATTATCAATGCCCTCACTTCTTCCACCGTCATTGAAATTGCATTTCGGCAATTACCATACTTCCAAATCGCAACGCACCAATCTCTTGATTTGCATACCAATACGGCAAACAAGTTTTGCATTTTTCAATCCACAGCAAAAGCAGCATCCTTGCCTTGCCTTCTTGCGGGAATCATCTTTCACATGCACCACTCACCGAGAAAAGCGCGCGAGCGCGAAAATGCATATCCTGGTTCCCTTTAAGAAAAGGCGCCGACCAGTTCCAAGCGAAAAGTTTAAATACCCTTCACTTCTCGCGCGACAAAAGGATACAGCAAAGAGAGGAGACTATATCAACATCGCTGAAAAATGCTAATTTTTGTGCCTTGGCATAAAAAACCAACGAGAATCTAGAAGAAACTAGATCCGACTGACTGACGTCAACGAACTGCGGCGAGCAAGTATGGACCCGTAACAGCACAAGTACAAAGGAGTCCCAACTGCTATTGTATGTACCTATGGCTTGTCCCTTTAAATTTCCTTAGGATCTTCCAAGGCGCTGGCGCTGCTGCCAAGGGAACAACGGGAGATTGTGGCTGGCGCGCCAAAATTGCGACCCCTTTACAGGAGATTTGCTGCACTGATTGCGTGTAGCTGTAGGTACGTTGCTAGCTGGTGGTGATGTACTTTTTTGCGTTCTTTGCCTGGAGGAACGGTTGTTGATTCGCGCGCCGATTTTTACCGCTCTCGTTAACCGGCTGAGGTGTGTGATATGCTGGTGTTGTGTATGTACGTTGTTGCAAGGAAAAGGACTCCCAAGAACTAGAGTGACTGGAAGCGAGAGTGGCGTCATGTTTCAATTTTGACAGGTCTCCTGCTCGTTTGGAACGGGAATTTGTAAGGATTTGACAGATGATCGCTGTTCCAAATTTGACATTGACGCCACTCTCCCTTCCAGTCACTCTACCAAGCACATGAGGGGTGCACTGCGATGTTTTGGTGCCTCATAACTCACCGAACTCTAAGAAGCTAAGGAGCAGGCTCTGTCCCATTGGGGACGTACTGCCAAGAACAGGTCTGGTAGCAAGCCACAACTAGGGCCACCACCACTATTGGAAAGATCATGCTCAATGTCTGAGAGAATTTGTGCAGCTTCTGTAAGATTTGTTTGCAAAATAAAAATAATGATGCAATATTTATTCAAATTAAAAACAACAAAAAACAAAAACAAATATTAAAAAACCCTAATTAATCCACCTAGCGGTGATGGCGCCTTTCTCGTGCCTTCGAAACCCCATTTCAATAACACTCAAGCGAAATGTTTATGTATATCGCACTTTCATACAATTAACAGAAATCCATTTCATGATACCAGAAATCATATCGTTTATCTCACTTTCAATGTTTGAGCCTCAAACTCTTAAGAAAAAGACGCTATCTTGAATTTGAAGCCGCCATTTAGGACTAAAGATTGTTATCTTGGATGTTCTGGTCGCCATTTTTGGAATCCAGACATCATCCCCATACCAAATATACATACCAATAATGCATTGTTTCAGGCCCTAAAACTCCACTAAACAGCCGCGATATTGAATTCGGAGCCATACCAAATATACCAATATTGCATGGTTTTAGAGACGAAAACTTCATTAAACAGCCATTAGAGCCTAAATCTCCATCAAACAGCCGCCATCTTGAAACTGAAGCCGTCATCTTGGATTTTAGATCGGTATCTTATACATTCTGGTCGACATTTTTTGACTCCGGACATCTTCCATGGTTTTAGAGCTAAGGCTAACTTCTTAAAACAGACGCCATCTTGAATTTGAAGCCCGGATATTCTAGTTGCCATTTTAGGAGTCCAGCCATCTTCCCCATATTAAATATTCCCATATAGCATGCTTTAAGAGCCTAAATATCTAGTAAACAGCCGCCATCTTGAATTTTGAGCCGCCACCTTGAACATTTGGCTGCCATCTTGAATTTTGGACCGACATCGTGGAGCTTCTGGTCTCCAGTGTTGATTTCCGCACAAAACTCGTCAACCATGCTAAGGGTTACAAAAATTGCCGCAGTTTGGTTTATCGCACGATGGGCTAGTTCAGTTTTATATACGGCCAGTTCTACCGGTGCTGGTCCGGATCACTGAAATGGCCATAACTCCGGAACGCCTTGGCCGATCTGGACCATTTTGGATAGCAAACAATTCCGGTTCGATTTAAGCTATAATCCGAAAAATCGGCCAATGGGAAGTGTCTTAAAACTGAAAGAACTTATTTTGCGCACATACATACATACATACATACATACATACAGACATAATCTCAATTTGTTGAACTGAGTTGATTGGTAAATATATGCGACTTGATCCACCGAGCCTTTTTTGAAAAATCGTTTTTTGAGTGAACATATAGTTTTTTAGTGCACTAAGTGTGCGAGAAAGGCAAAACACTACTTTCGAGCTTTTTTGCTTTAGTTATCTAACTAAACCAATAGATCCCAAGATCTTTTTGGTAGCTAATTTAATAATCTTTCAAATGCGATAAATTTGATATGTATGCGAGAAGTTACGGCACTACCGGCTGTCCCTAATGTGGTCCTAACCTATTTCTTTTATAACCAGTCATCAGGTTATCATAAAAGCCGTTATTTGTGGTATCGCATGCATGGGTTTGGTACTCTTTTATATTTGACCACATCCGTCGAGGGTCGAGACCCCCGGAACCGGTTCCGGACAACTATCGGTTCAGATATGGTCTAATACTGTTTTCCTGCTTGCCGTTCATCAGGTTATCGGAAATGCCGCTGTTTGATTTGTCGCATGCATGGGTTTGGTTCACTTTTATATTTGGCCATTTCCGGCGAGACACCCGGAACTGATTCCGGAATACAACCGGCTGTCTCTACTGTGATTCAAACCTATTTATTCGATAATCAGACATCAGGTTATCAGAAAAGCCGTTATTTGTTGTATCGCATGCATGGGTTTGATACTCTTTTATATTTGGCCACATCCGTCGGGACCCCGGGACCGGTTCCGGAACACTACTGGTTCAGATATGGTCTGATATTGTTTTCCTGCCAACCGTTCATCAGGTTATTGAACATGCCGCTGTTTGATGTGTCGCATGCATGGGTTTGGTACTCTTATATTTGGCCACTTCCGGCGGGACACCCAGAACCGGTTCCGGAACACTACCGGTTCAGATATGGTCTGAGACTATTTTCCTGCATACCTTTCATCAGATAATCGTAAATGCCGTGGTTTGATGGGTCGCATGCATGGATTTGGAGCATTTTCATGTCTGGCCCCTTCCAGGGGTACCGGTTCCGCAACACCTAAATGGCCATAACTCTGGATCGGCTGGACCGATCCAAACCATTTTCAATAGGAAACAATGGGACCAGATTCCGCGTCGAATGAGCCGTCAATCGTTAAAATCGGTTGATATTTACTATCTAAAAGTGAGGTGACCTTTTTTCGTACACATACACACACACACATACATACACACGCACATACACACACACACAGACATCATCTCAACTCGTCGAGCGGAGTCGATTGGTATATGAAACTTGCCCCTCTGGGGGCTCTATCGAAATTTCATTTTTGGAGTGAACATATAGCCTTTCGGTACACCTTGGTGTACGAGAAAGGCAAAAAGTCAGATCTTTCACATAATTTTAGATGATTAACTTTAATGGAATTCATGTAGAACATGAGCGGAATTCTTTGCGAAATTTCCGTAATGAATGCCGAAATTTTCCAAGCGTTATTATCAAGTATTTTCTATGTTTTTCTGCAGTTTTGGTGGTCAATATCCTAGGTCATCCAAACTGTTCTTGAGTTATGATCCTCAAGTCTGCGGGTGTAACAGCTACTTCTTTCATTATAAAAAAGCTACGATTTGTAATCTATCATATCCAGTAAGTCTTCTGAAAGGTTAATAGACAATATCAGATCAGTCGGGATATCCTAGTTCATCCGAACTGTTCTTGAGTTTAGATCCTAAAGTCTACGGATTCAACGGTAACTTTTTTCATTATACAAAGCTACGATTTGTAATCTATCATGTCCAGTAAGTCTTCTGAAAGTTACAGTAGTGGTTGCTTTTATCAGCTAAGCTTCAGTACAGTACAGTAAAGAACAGTAAGGAAGCCCAGGAAGTACAGTGGATTATGTAACACTACTTAACGTAGTGGCAAAAGCTATAATCACAAGTGTAGACCTAAAGCTATGGTCTCCGGAGTAGTGTTGTTGATCTGGAATATCTTAAAACTATCTTGAAATGACTCATGATATGCCCAGGAAGTTACAGATCACAGTTTAAAGTTCATTGCGAGAATAGATACTGTTAACTATCAAGAGCTAAACTTCAGGATAGTTCGAACGACTCTCAATGTCCCAAAGGTTTATGTTAATATATAGTAGACTTCAGATTGATCCAGTTACCGCGATTGATTATGAAACTTTACTCAGTATGTCAAATATGTATAGCGTTATGTTACTATGTTACGTGTGTAGACCTGAAGTTCTGAACTCAAAGATAGTTTGGCTGACCTGGAACATTCCCATAGCGTCTCTTAATGACATTTGAGATATCAAGAGCTTCAAGTTATTCTTGACGATTTGAAGGACTTCATTATAGAACAGTTTGGACGAACCTGAATGTCCCAAATGTTTATAAGAAAAAAAGTACACTTCAAGTTGTGAGTTCCATGTTTATTTAAGAACCTCCACGTGCTCCCTTGAGTATAGATCATCGAATCTACAAGCGTTATCAGTCTGAAATGTATGAATCCATTCTGAAACCGCCTGGAACGCTTCAAAACGCCTTGAAATCCGCCCGAAGCCCACCTGAGAGCAGTGAAAGCCCCTTCAAACCCCATCAAAACCTCCTGCAACGTCCTTGAGACCCTCTGCAATATTCCAATACGCCTCTGAAACTTTCTGAAATGGTTCCGAGAACCCCTGCAATCGCCTCTGCATCCATGTAACGCACATGAGAAACTCTGAAAGCTCTGAATCCTCTGAATCTTCCTGGAATCCCCTGAAACGCACCTGAGATTCTCCTAGGCCCCCATTAACGCCTCTGAAACTCACTGAAAATCCTATGGAACTTTATGGAACTTCATGAAAAAAAAAAAACATAATGAAACCTTTCCGATCCCATGTAGCGCACCTGAGACCCTCCGAAACTCCCTGAAAACGCTTGTGTAACGCCTCTGGAACCCTCTACAAATCCTCGGAATCTTCCCGAAATGCTTCCGAAAACCTCTTAAACCCACCTCGAATGTTAAGTAACGCACCTGAAACTCTTCGAAACCTCAACGCCTCTGAAACTCCTGAAAATCATCTGGAACTTCCAGCAATACCACATAAAACACATTAAACCCCCTCGGACTCCACGTAACGCACCTAAGACCCTCCTAAGAATTCCCAAAAACGCTCCTGAAGCCCTATGTAACTCCTCTAGGTCCCCTTCTAAAAACCCCTTGAAAACCCACTGAAACCTTTACCATTAAATCTCCTAAATTGCAAAGAAGTTTGAAAAGGGCAAACTTCTTAGCAACCTTGAAATCCATTTAGGAGTAATAAACTGAATTTATTCAGATAATGATTCTATTTAGGTACAAATTATATTAAGGCAGTCTCGACTCATTACCTCAATGGAGGTTTTGTGTTACACATGATCACAACAATAGACGAATTTCGCGCCAACTCGACCAGCCAGCGGTTCTCGAGCAGAGGGGCATACCTTACAAATACCGTGCAAAGAGCAACCTGTGCTCTAATACCTGAAGTTGGTATTGCTATATTATTCTACGCAATGTTATGAGAACACCACAATAACAAATGGAGGTATTTGAGCAAAGTTAGGTATTGATGTGATATTGTTGATTTAGCTGGGAAAATAACTGAATAACAAGATTTGTTTTTACATCATGGAGCTTTCAAAAATTGTTCAATTTCATTGAAAGACATGTTATTACTTTGTTATTTTATACCTTCTGGATAACAAATAGAGCACTTGAAATTTATGGCATGCATTCATTATTGAAATATCAAGACTTGTTATTTTTCAGGTGTTATTTATACAAAGTTATGGTATTCATTTTTGTTATTTTGTGTACACCTAATGAAGGGCATATCGAGGTATAATGTTATTGAAGATAAATACCTCGATATGTTATTTTGTTGCTATTCTTTTCTGCTCGGGGGCAGCACCCTCTCAGAATCGAACAAAACTTAGTGGACATAAACAATAGGTCTTTCTAAGCATCTTTGCATACTTTGTTTTTCGAAATTTGTCTAGAGTAACATTTGAAAAGAGTTCAATTTTTTTTCAAAGATTTTTTTGAAGTTACAATGACAAGACCTACAAAAAAGTGTTGTATGGCGGATTCTATACGCAGCTCACACGCGAGTTGGGCAGACAGCTGCCCAAAACACGACGTCAAGATCATCGTGAAATACAGAAGTGCTCCAGACAACTGGAAGGTTCAGCGCCCACCAGCTGACGAACGAAAACGGCCTACGACTGATTGATTTCGCCACCTCTAAGAACATGAACATACATAGCACCTATTTCCAGCACAGTCTCCCTCGTTATCGTTACACCTGGAGATCACCGGCACTTCTCCGACATTATCTACATCAGGACCTATCGTGGCGCCAACATCGACTCTGACCACCTGGTGATGGTAAACATGCGCCAAAAACTCTTCATGATCAACGTACGGTACCGACGGCCACCTCGGTATAATCTCGGTATGAACGCAACGAGGGCGGTCATGCAGCAGCACGGGACCCGGCAGAATAGCACACTTGTTTCTTCCGGGACATAAAGAAGCGCCGCCTGGAAGAAGCGGAATGTGGACAAAAAAAAACTGCTGTGCCGTTCACAACAAACACGGAAGTTTTACCAGAAGCTCAACGCATCTCGCAACGGGTTCGTGTTGCGAGCCGAAATTTACAGGGAAAAGCACGGGAGCATCTTGACTGACGGACTGACGGTAGAAAGGTGGAAGCAGCACTACAACGAACACCTGAATGGTGCGGAGAACGCAGACATGGAGGATCAAGGCAATGGGAGAAATGACTATGTCAGTATAGCAGGGAGCAACAACGACTCAACCCACGTTTATGGAAGTTAAGGAAGCTATCCAGCACCTCAAGAACAATAAGTCAGCTGGTAAGGATGGTATCGGAGCTGAACTCATCAAGATTAGCTCGGAAAAGTAGGCCACCTGCCTGCACTGGATTAGGCAAGAATTCCTGAAGGAGATCCCTGGAGAAATTCTTAAAAAAAATCCTGGAGGTATTTCCGGAGAACTCTAAAACAATGGAATTCTAGACGCAATCCTAGAATTCACCTGAAGGAATTCCTGGACAAATCGCTGAAAAGTATTCAAAAAGAAATGAGAAAAAATAAATAAGAAAGATTTCCTTGTGCATTTCTCAAACAAATTTGGAAAGGTTACCATGGGAGAATTCTGAAACAATCTTCCCTGGGTGAATTTCTGCAGGATTCCCTGCAAAAATAAATGTCTGAAAGCGCAGTGACTTCTGCGCAACCAAAATCTGCACTGCCGTGATTCTTCATTGACATGTGTGTTGCTTGGAAGAATCCCAGAAGGACTTATTGTAAGAATTCGTGATGGAATTCCTGAATAAATTCCCGAATCAACTGCTAGAGGATTTTTTCGGAGAGATCCCTACAAAAAATTCGGTAAGAGATCCCTGATAAAATTCCTGTAGAAATCCTAGGATAAGTCCTACACAGATAAAAATAATGAGATTTACACGTCATGTAAACTTCAGTTTCGTCATGTAAACTTAGTGTTATGATGTACACGATATATCATGTAAATTTGTGTTATATGTCAAGTAAACACACAGAGTCATTCTGAATTACATGATATATAATGGAAGTTTACATGATATTTTATGACTTTTACATGATATGTCATGTAAACTTCTGTGATATCCCACGCTCCAATCATGTGCATCAGATGTCACAGAATTTTACATTCTTTTTTCGATCTGTGTAAAACAATCGTTGAAGAAAACCATTGAGGAATTCCCGGAGAAATTTCTGAAGGAGTTCCTTGACAAAATCCCTGAAAAACTTTTAAGAGAACCCCTCAAAACAAAACACCCTGGAGAAGTTCCTGAAAAATCAATGGATCGCTTCTTGAAGGATTTCTTGGAGAAAAAAATAATTTCAGGATATATTCCTGAAAGAATCGCAGGACGAATTTCTGAAGGAATTCCTTTGCACGAGCTGCAGGGGATATTCTTGAAAGAATTCATGGAGAACAAATTTGTGGATGAACTCCTAGAAGATTTCTTGAAATGATTGTGAAAGACTTCCTGGATGATGTTTGCTCTGGAAGAATATTAAGGTAACCGTAAGGAAATTATCAACAAACATGTTTGCTGTTTAAAAGTTGAATAAATCACTTTTAAACAAACTTTAGCTAAAGAAGCTATTTTTTGCCTACTTCTGTTTCTTGCGTTCTTGGATGCATCCCTGGAAAAAATGATGTAAGGATTTCCGAAATTTCTGAAGGAATACATAATTTTTTTTAAAGGATCACGATAGAAATTTCTGAAGAAATCTCCTGCGGGATTCCCGGAGCAATCTCTGGGAAGTTGCTGGAGAAATTTCAGGATGAATTCCTTAATTAATCCCAGGAGGAATTGCTGGAGGAATTCCTGCAGGAATGGCTGGGTGAAACTGTGGAGGAATCCCTGTATGACTTCCTGGAGAAATTCCTGTGAAAATCTCTAAAGGAATTCTAGAAGTAATCCCTAGTTATTTCAGAAGAAATCTCTTAAGGAATGACTGGAGGAATTCCTAGAGAATTTTTTTGAGGAACACCCAGAAAAAAAGTTGAAATAATCTTAGAAGGAATCCCGAAAGCAATTCCTGGAGGAATACCTATAGGAACCTCTGGAAGAAATCCTGGCAGAATCACTGGAGGATTTTGAGGACGAGACTATGGAGGAATCCCTGGAGGATTTTCGGAAAAACTATCTGGAGGATTTCACGGAGGAATCCCTGGAAGAATTCCTGGAGATATCCCTAGAGACATCCCTTGAGGAAATCCTGCAGGAATACTTGGAGGCATTTCTGAAGGAATTCTGGAGGAATTTCATGGAATCCCTGTAGAAATTCGTAAAAAAAATTCCTGGTGGAATCTGAAGTAATTCTTGGAGGCATCTCTGAAATAGTCTTTGGAGGAATCTCTGGAAGAAGTTTTGAAAGTATACCTGAAGGAATTCTTGATGGATTTTTTGAAGAAATTGCTGGATGAAATCATGGAATACTTAAACAAATCTCTGGAGGAATCCACGAAGCAATTGCAGGGGAAATCTCTGAAGGATATCCTGGAGAAATGCCTGGAGAGAGTTTTGGACAAATTGTTGGCTTTATCCCTGGAGGAGTTTGAGGAGGACACCCCGGAAGAATTCCTGAAGAAACCCCTAGAAGAATTATTGGAGGAATCCTAGGAGGAATTTCCGAAGAATTAGCTGTAGTTTTTCTTGGAGGAAACTCTGGAGAGATTCCTGAATGAACTCCTTGAGGAATCTCTGAAAACATTCCTGGAGGCATTCCTAGAAAAATTTCTGGCGGATTTTTTTTTTTTAATTCCTGGAAGAATTCTTGAAGGAATCCCTACGGGAATTCCTGCAAAAATTCTTGGGCGAATCCCTGGAGGAATACCTTGAGCAATTCTAGAAGGAATCTCTTGGAAGAACCCTTGGAGCAATTCCTGGATAAATTCCGGGAAGAATTCCTAAAGATATTCCTGGATGAATCCCTGATGCAATTCCTGATACCTTGAGGAATTCTTGAAGGAATGCATGAAGCAATTCCTTGAGGAATCCTTGGAGGAATTCTTGGAGGAATCCATGAAGGAGAAAATTCTGAATGAATTTCTGGAGAAATACCTGGAAGCATTCCTGGAGAAATTTCTGAAGTAATCCCTGGAAGATTTCCTGGAGTAGTTGCTGTAGGGGTTTTTGAATTCTTTGCCAAAATTTTTAAAACAATTCCTGGAGGAATTTCTGAAGAAATTCCTGGGGTGATTCCTGTAGAAGTCCCTGGAAAAAAATCTAGGATGAACTTCTGAAGGAATGACTGGAAGATTGCCTAGAGAAATTCCTGGAGGAATTTCTTGAGGAGATCTTGAAGGAATCCCTGGAAGTATTACTGAAAGAATTCCTGGATGAATTCCCGAAGGAATTCCTGGGGATTTTTAAAAGGAATCCCTGGAAAATTTCTCGGAGGATTTCCCGAAAAAAAATGCTGAAGAAGTTGCTGTAGGAATTTATAGAAGAATTCGTTGATCATTTCTGAAGGAATTCCTGGAAAATTTACTGGAGAATATCCTGTAGTAATGCATGGAGGACTGCCTGGAGGGATTCCTGAAAGAATGTATGGATGCAAACCTGAAAGAATCCGTGGAGGAATCCCTATAAAAATTTCAATGAAAATCCTTGGAGGAATTCATGGAGTATTCTCTAGCTAGAGGACTTCCAGGAGAAATCCCTGCATACATTCCCGGAGAAATACTAGAGAAATCCTTGTAGCAATTCTAGAAGTAAATCTTTGGAGTAGTCCCTGGAGAAATTCCTAGAGGAATATCTGTAGGAACTCCTGGACGAGCCTCTAGAGGAACTTATTTGTGGAAGAATCTCTAGAGGAATTCCTGGAGGAATTTCAGGAGAAATGCCTAGAGAAATTGCTGGAGGAATCCCTCGAGGAACACCCAGCGAAATCCCTGAAGAAATTTTAGAGGAATACCTGCAAGAATTTCTGGAGGAATCCATGGAAGAATTCCGGAATAAATCCCAGAACAATATTCTGAGGGAATCCTAGGAGTTTCTGAAGAAATCCCAGGAGGAAGTACTGGAGAAATCACAGAAAGAGTTCTTGGAGAAATCCCGAAGGAATCCGTAGAAGATTTCGTGATGGAACTTCTGTAGGAATCCCGGAAACAATCCCAAGGGGAATTCCTAAGGTAATCCTTAAACAGTTCCTGAAGGAATATTTGGAGAAATTGATTCCCTGAATTACTGCAGTTGTTCCTGAAAGAATCACTGAAGGAATTCTCGAATGAATTCCCGTAGGAATTCTTGGAGGAAGAATTCCTGAAGAAACCGCATAAGGAATCCAATGAGGAATTCCTTGAATCCCAGGATAGCTTTCTTAACGAATTCCTGGAAAAAAAATCTGAAGGTGTCTCTGGGAAAAAAATCTAAAAGAATCCATCTCTGTAGTATTTTCTATTATTGAAGGAATTCTTGGATGGACTCAAATAATGTTTTGTATTATTTTTTAAAGAAATTCCTGAACCAACTTTTGAATAATTTCTGGTAAAATTTTCTGAAAGAATTCCTAGAAGAAATTGCTGCCAAACTATTTCGAATAGTTCCATTTAAAAGTATTGGAGCAATCTTTTGGAATATATAGCGAAATCTCTGAAGGTATACCAGCAGAAATACCTAAAAAGGATCCTTTGGGAATCCCGGGAGAAATTTCTGAAGCACTCGAAATAAGCATTGGAACAATCACTGGCGGAACTTCTAAAAATATTCCATGAGAAATTCTTGGAGAAATGCCTGGTGAAATCCCTAGAGGAATTCTTGAAGGAAAATCTGGAGGAATTCGTCGATGCAAAAGTATCAGTTAAAATTTCTGAAGGAATCGTGTGAGGAATTCCTGAAGCATTTCTTGGAATAAGCCCTGAAGCAAGACGTCCATGGAAGAACGTCACGAAGGATAAATTCCAGGAGAAGTTCCTTCAGGGATTCCTAAAGGAATCCCTATAGAAGCTCCAGAAGAAATCTGGAGGAATTCATAGAAAAATATCCCAGAACTGGTTCCGGCATAATTTGGCATGTTGATTTTGTTCTTATGAATAAAATCACAAAATTTAGCCATTCAACCAAGCTTCTTACTGTATCTCAGGATATCTATTCAACAATTATAGATGGTCTTGAGTTCAGACGATACTAAGGTAGCTCAATGACAAACATGTTACTGAGATAACTTGCGTACCTCACAGCAAAAGGCATGGCAAAAGGGTATATCACAATAGTTCTAAAATCTGAACGCAGTGATTTTCACCCGACAAACGAAAGAGAAGCTTGTTTTATGGTAAAATTCTATGATAAGATTGAAGTGGTACTTTTCGAGAAATATTTGTAGTATTCGAGAAAAACAAGTTTGATAATTATGGATAAAATCCTAAATTATTAGAATGGTTTATTTCTTAAGAATTTTTTTAGAACACTGAATTATTGATAATCTTAAGCTGGCTCGAATAAAAAAAAATAAGACGGCCACGGGGGACCACGTTCGCTGCAAAAACTAAGCGAACTGTGCCGCTTCACAGTGATCTTCACACAATGTATCACTACGCCTGGCATCCACGCACCAATGCGTGAACCATTGTGTCAAAAATAAACATTTTCCATCAACAATCCGACATCCGCATGAACTATTGCAGATGCAGTGAACTCAACGGTCTTTTGGCAACCAGCAATTTCAAGCATCACTTCCATCTCTCCATCTCTACATTACAACCTGACGTAGCGGGTGCCATTCTCGTCCTAAAAAAATGAAATGTCCTCAATAGGTACCATCTATTAAATTTCTGAGTGAAAAACAATTCCCATCATGCAGATTGGTTAGAAATCTAGGTTATCATTCATTTTGTGCCAATGAAAAAAAAAATAATTGCCTAACTTATACACAAACTATTTCTTATCCAAACGGACTTGGAGTTTTTCTTCCAAGACTGAAAGCCATAACCTCAAAACAAACGGACTACAGTTGAAAACCACTATCCCACGTGAGGATCATAAAAATGAGACCACTTCACAAAACCACTGAATCGTAAAACTCGATTAACTGCGGTACAGAAGGATTCATTAACGCTTGGAACCAGGTTTGTCCGGTTCCGCGCCAACCCAAAAGGACCCCAGAAGTGTCTTCCGAAGTGGAATCACCGCATCTATTCTTGTAGCTTCGAAAAGTCGAGTGCATATAATGAAATATGCACTCTCTTCTCCGGCCGGTGGTCATAGCAGCCGTCATCTGGTGCTGGCTACGAAGGGTCACCCATTTAATAACGCATTAAGCCACAACGAACCGACCGGACAAACAAATCGTAAAACTCCGTACAAAAAACTTTCCGGGGAATGAACCGTTTGTTTTTCGGTCCGATGCCCGCGGACAGTGGTCAAGGAGCTCGAGCGGCCGTCTTCGTCCATTGCATTGGCCATTCGCGCAAGAAACCGTAAAGGGTCACTGACTTACACCGCCACCGGCATGACCCCTGCGGCGGCCACTGTCCAGATCAACGGATGTCCGCGCGCGCACAAAACGCGGTGAACAAAAATCCTTTTGTAATTTATCACTATCCCCGATGATGATTTCCCTTGCACGAAGACAGGTAGGACAGAAGGAAAACAAAAGGAAACCCTCGCGCATCGAACCCTTTCACCGAACTTTTCTCAAGTGTCCAGTCGGTCGACCCCGCGAATCGGAATCGCGGCGACGGCGACACGACGGCCGAAGGGATCACTTTCTCCTCCTTATGGGTGTTGTCCGGTACCCGATTAGGAAGATGTGTCTGAATTAGTAGAAAAATTTATCGATATGCGCTAATCCTTTTCCAACAATAATCCTTGTTAGAGAGATGTTGGTGTTAGCCATACAAATGAGAATCCTCTCAGGATTCTGAGGAGAATCCTCTCAGGTTTCTGAGGGGAATCCTCTCAGGATTCTGAGGGGAATCCTCTGAGAATTCTGAGCAGAATCCTCTCAGGATTCTGAGCAGAATCCTCTCAGGATTCTGAGCAGAATCCTCTCAGGATTCTGAGCAGAATCCTCTCAGGATTCTGAGCAGAATCCTCTCAGGATTCTGACGAGAATCTCTCAGGATTCTGAGGAGAATCCTCTCAGGATTCTGAGGAGAATCCTCTCAGGATTCTAAGGAGAATCCTCTCAGGATTCTGAGGAGAATCCTCTCAGGATTCTGAGGAGAATCCTCTCAGGATTCTGAGGAGAATCCTCTCAGGATTCTGAGGAGAATCCTCTCAGGATTCTGAGGAGAATCCTCTCAGGATTCTGAGGAGAATCCTCTCAGGATTCTGAGGAGAATCCTCTCAGGATTCTGACGAGAATCCTCTCAGGATTCTGACGAGAATCCTCTCAGGATTCTGAGGAGAATCCTCTCAGGATTCTGAGGAGAATCCTCTCAGGATTCTGAGGAGAATCCTCTCAGGATTCTGAGGAGAATCCTCTCAGGATTCTGAGGAGAATCCTCTCAGGATTCTGAGGAGAATCCTCTCAGGATTCTGAGGAGAATCCTCTCAGGATTCTGAGGAGAATCCTCTCAGGATTCTGAGGAGAATCCTCTCAGGATTCTGAGGAGAATCCTCTCAGGATTCTGAGGAGAATCCTCTCAGGATTCTTAGGAGAATCCTCGCAGGATTCTGAGGTGAATCCTCTCAGGATTCTGAGGTGAATCCTCTCAGGATTCTGAGGTGAATCCTCTCAGGATTCTGAGGTGAACCCTCTCAGGATTCAGTTGTAGATTATTTAACGACGTTGCTGATGTGTTCGATTTTAATGTCTTCAAAAGTGTTTTTAGTAATAGGATAAGATTTATAAGTTAGGCAACAATCTGTACAACCTAGTGTTGCAGATGATGGTAAATAAATAAATAAATAAATAGAATCCTCTCAGGATTCTGAGAAGAATCCTCTCAGGATTCTGAGAAGAATCCTCTCAGGATTCTGAGAAGAATCCTCTCAGGATTCTGAGAAGAATCCTCTCAGGATTCTGAGGAGAATCCTCTCAGGATTCTGAGGAGAATCCTCTCAGGATTCTGAGGAGAATCCTCTCAGGATTCTGAGGAGAATTCTCTCAGGATTCTGAGGAGAATCCTCTCAGGATTCTGAGGAGAATCCTCTCAGGATTCTGACGAGAATCATCTCAGGATTCTGACGAGAATCCTCTCAGGATTCTGACGAGAATCCTCTCAGGATTCTGACGAGAATCCTCTCAGGATTCTGACGAGAATCCTCTCAGGATTCTGACGAGGATCCTCTTAGGATTCTGACGAGAATCCTCTCAGGATTCTGACGAGAATCCTCTCGGGATTCTGACGAGAATCCTCTCAGGATTCTGACGAGAATCCTCTCAGGATTCTGACGAGAATCCTCTCAGGATTCTGACGAGAATCCTCTCAGGATTCTGACGAGAATCCTCTCAGGATTCTGACGAGAATCCTCTCAGGATTCTGACGAGAATCCTCTCAGGATTCTGACGAGAATCCTCTCAGGATTCTGACGAGAATCCTCTCAGGATTCTGACGAGAATCCTCTCAGGATTCTGAGAGGAATCCTCTCGGGGTTCTGACGAGAAACCTCACGCAGAACTCGATGTACACAGCGCAACGAGTAACTTTCACGCAGCGACCGAAAAGACAAAATAATTTTCACGCAGATTTGTGTAACACCGGATCAAAACAAAAAATGTGCTGATCCGGTGTTACACAAATCTGCGTGAAAATTCTTTTGTCTTTTTGCTCGCTGCGTGAAAGTTACTCGTGCGCTGTGTTGTTTCATTTAAGGGTGCTCTTAGGATTCTGACGAGAATCCTCTCAGGATTCTGACGAGAATCCTCTCAGGATTCTGACGAGAATCCTCTCAGGATTCTGACGAGAATCCTCTCAGGATTCTGAGAAGAATCCTCTCAGGATTCTGACGAGAATCCTCTCAGGATTCTGACGAGAATCCTCTCAGGATTCTGACGAGAATCCTCTCAGGATTCTGACGAGAATCCTCTCAGGATTCTGACGAGAATCCTCTCAGGATTATGGCGAGAATCCTCTCAGAATTCTGGCGAGAATCCTCTCAGGATTCTGGCAAGAATCCTCTCAGGATTCTGACCAGAAACCTCTCAGGATTCTGACTAGAATCCTCTCAGGATTCTGACGAGAATCCTCTCAGGATTCTGACGAGAATCCTCTCAGGATTCTGACGAGAATCCTCTCAGGATTCTGACGAGAATCCTCTCAGGATTCTGACGAGAATCCTCTCAGGATTCTGACGAGAATCCTCTCAGGATTCTGACGAGAATCCTCTCAGGATTCTGACGAGAATCTTCTCAGGATTCTGACGAGAATCCTCTCAGAATTCTGACGAGAATCCTCTCGGGATTTTGACGAGAATCCTCTCAGGATTCTGACGAGAATCCTCTCAGGATTATGGCGAGAATCCTCTCAGGATTATGGCGAGAATCCTCTCAGGATTCTGGCAAGAATCCTCTCAGGATTCTGACGAGAATGCTCTCAGGATTCTGACGTGCATCCTCTCAGGATTCTGACGAGAATCCTCTCAGGATTCTGACGAGAATCCTCTCAGGATTCTGACGAGAATCCTCTCAGGATTCTGACGAGAATCCTCTCAGGATTCTGACGAGAATCCTCTCAGGATTCTGACGAGAATCCTCTCAGGATTCTGACGAGAATCCTCTCAGGATTCTGACGAGAATCCTCTCAGGATTCTGACGAGAATCCTCTCAGGATTCTGACGAGAATCCTCTCAGGATTCTGACGAGAATCCTCTCAGGATTCTGACGAGAATCCTCTCAGGATTCTGACGAGAATCCTCTCAGGATTCTGACGAGAATCCTCTCAGGATTCTGACGAGAATCCTCTCAGGATTCTGACGAGAATCCTCTCAGGATTCTGACGAGAATCCTCTCAGGATTCTGACGAGAATCCTCTCAGGATTCTGACGAGAATCCTCTCAGGATTCTGACGAGAATCCTCTCAGGATTCTGACGAGAATCCTCTCAGGATTCTGACGAGAATCCTCTCAGGATTCTGACGAGAATCCTCTCAGGCAAGGTTGTTAATCGATAAATTATCGTTATCGGCGATAAAGTTAACATCTGTTATCGTTTATCGTCGGTAACGATAACGTCTTCAGACGGATTCGTCATCGGCGATACAGTTGTTAACTGTTGAAATTATCGACTCGATAACGTATCCGGAAAATTTTCTTCACGATCTGAACCGTTGTTGATGCCGTCGCTAGGGTAACTAAATTTATCGCAAAATTATCGAAGGTACGTTGATCTTCGCGTTGATTCATCGTTTGGTTATCGTTATCGAGAGATTATCGAGCATCCTTTATCGTTATCGAGTTTGCGTTGAGTTAACTGTCGATAATTTATCGGTTAACAACCTTGCTCTCAGGGTTCTGAGAAGAATCTTCTCAGGATTTTAAGGAGAATCCTCTCAGGATTCTGAGGAATATCCTTCCAGAATTCTAAGGAGAATCCTTCCAGCATTCTGAGGAGAAACCTTCCAGAATTCTGAGGAGAATCCTTCCAGGATTCTGAGAAGAATCCTCTCCGGATTTTGAGAAGAATTCCCTCCGGATTCTGAGAAGAATCCCCTCCGGATTCTGAGAAGAATCCTCTCAGGATTCTGAGAAGAATTCTCTCCGGATTCTGAGAAGAATTCTCTCCGGATTCTGAGAAGAATCCTCTCCGGATTCTGAGAAGAATTCTCTCCGGATTCTGAGGAGAATCCTCTCAGGATTCTGAGGAGAATCCTCGCAGGATTCTGAGGTGAATCCTCTCAGGGTTTTCTGAGAAGAATCCTCTCAGGATTCTGAGGAGAATCCTCGCAGGATTCTGAGGTGAATCCTCTCAGGGTTTTCTGAGAAGAATCCTCTCAGGATTCTGAGAAGAATCCTCTCAGGATTCTGAGAAGAATCCTCTCAGGATTCTGAGAAGAATCCTCTCAGGATTCTGAGAAGAATCCTCTCAGGATTCTGAGAAGAATCCTCTCAGGATTCTGAGAAGAATCCTCTCAGGATTCTGAGAAGAATCCTCTCAGGATTCTGAGAAGAATCCTCTCTGGATTCTGAGAAGAATCCTCTCAGGATTCTGAGAAGAATCCTCTCAGGATTCTGAGAAGAATCCTCTCAGGATTCTGAGAAGAATCCTCTCAGAATTCTGAGAAGAATCCTCTCAGGATTCTGAGAAGAATCCTCTCAGGATTCTGAGAAGAATCCTCTCAGGATTCTGAGAAGAATCCTCTCAGGATTCTGAGAAGAATCCTCTCAGGATTCTGAGAAGAATTCTCTCCGGATTCTGAGAAGAATTCTCTCAGGATTCTGAGAAGAATCCTCTCAGGATTCTGAGAAAAATCCTCTCAGGATTCTGAGAAGAATCCTCTCAGGATTCTGCGGAGAATCCTCTCAAGATTCTGAGGAGAATCCTCTCACGATTCTGAGGAGAATCCTCCCAGAATTCTGAGGAGAATCCTCTCAGGATTCTGAGGAGAATCCTCTCAGGATTCTGAGGAGAATCCTCTCAGGATTCTGAGGAGAATCCTCTCAGGATTCTGAGGAGAATCCTCTCAGGATTCTGAGGAGAATCCTCTCAGGATTCTGAGGAGAATCCTCTCAGGATTCTGAGGAGAATCCTCTCAGGATTCTGAGGAGAATCCTCTCAGGATTCTGAGGAGAATCCTCTCAGGATTCTGAGGAGAATCCTCTCAGGATTCTGAGGAGAATCCTCTCAGGATTCTGAGGAGAATCCTCTCAGGATTCTGAGGAGAATCCTCTCAGGATTCTGAGGAGAATCCTCTCAGGATTCTGAGGAGAATCCTCTCAGGATTCTGAGGAGAATCCTCTCAGGATTCTGAGGAGAATCCTCTCAGGATTCTGAGGAGAATCCTCTCAGGATTCTGAGGAGAATCCTCTCAGGATTCTGAGGAGAATCCTCTCAGGATTCTGAGGAGAATCCTCTCAGGATCCTGAGGAGAATCCTCTCAGGATTCTGAGGAGAATCCTCTCAGGATTCTGAGGAGAATCCTCTCAGGATTCTGAGGAGAATCCTCTCAGGATTCTGAGGAGAATCCTCTCAGGATTCTGAGGAGAATCCTCTCAGGATTCTGAGGAGAATCCTCTCAGGATTCTGAGGAGAATCCTCTCAGGATTCTGAGGAGAATCCTCTCAGGATTCTGAGGAGAATCCTCTCAGGATTCTGAGGAGAATCCTCTCAGGATTCTGAGGAGAATCCTCTCAGGATTCTGAGGAGAATCCTCTCAGGATTCTGAGGAGAATCCTCTCAGGATTCTGAGGAGAATCCTCTCAGGATTCTGAGGAGAATCCTCTCAGGATTCTGAGGAGAATCCTCTCAGGATTCTGAGGAGAATCCTCTCAGGATTCTGAGGAGAATCCTCTCAGGATTCTGAGGAGAATCCTCTCAGGATTCTGAGGAGAATCCTCTCAGGATTCTGAGGAGAATCCTCTCAGGATTCTGAGGAGAATCCTCTCAGGATTCTGAGGAGAATCCTCTCAGGATTCTGAGGAGAATCCTCTCAGGATTCTGAGGAGAATCCTCTCAGGATTCTGAGGAGAATCCTCTCAGGATTCTGAGGAGAATCCTCTCAGGATTCTGAGGAGAATCCTCTCAGGATTCTGAGGAGAATCCTCTCAGGATTCTGAGGAGAATCCTCTCAGGATTCTGAGGAGAATCCTCTCAGGATTCTGAGGAGAATCCTCTCAGGATTCTGAGGAGAATCCTCTCAGGATTCTGAGGAGAATCCTCTCAGGATTCTGAGGAGAATCCTCTCAGGATTCTGAGGAGAATCCTCTCAGGATTCTGAGGAGAATCCTCTCAGGATTCTGAGGAGAATCCTCTCAGGATTCTGAGAATAACCCTCTCAGGATTCTGAGAAGAATCCTCTTAGGATTCTGAGAAGAATCCTCTCAGGATTCTGAGAAGAATCCTCTCAGGATTCTGAGAAGAATCCTCTCAGGATTCTGAGAAGAATTCTCTCCGGATTCTGAGAAGAATTCTCTCCGGATTCTGAGAAGAATCCTCTCAGGATTCTGAGAAAAATCCTCTCAGGATTCTGAGAAGAATCCTCTCAGGATTCTGAGGAGAATCCTCTCAAGATTCTGAGGAGAATCCTCTCACGATTCAGAGGAGAATCCTCTCAGGATTCTGAGGAGAATCCTCCCAGAATTCTGAGGAGAATCCTCTCAGGATTCTGAGGAGAATCCTCTCAGGATTCTGAGGAGAATCCTCTCAGGATTCTGAGGAGAATCCTCTCAGGATTCTGAGGAGAATCCTCTCAGGATTCTGAGGAGAATCCTCTCAGGATTCTGAGGAGAATCCTCTCAGGATTCTGAGGAGAATCCTCTCAGGATTCTGAGGAGAATCCTCTCAGGATTCTGAGGAGAATCCTCTCAGGATTCTGAGGAGAATCCTCTCAGGATTCTGAGGAGAATCCTCTCAGGATTCTGAGGAGAATCCTCTCAGGATTCTGAGGAGAATCCTCTCAGGATTCTGAGGAGAATCCTCTCAGGATTCTGAGGAGAATCCTCTCAGGATTCTGAGGAGAATCCTCTCAGGATTCTGAGGAGAATCCTCTCAGGATTCTGAGGAGAATCCTCTCAGGATTCTGAGGAGAATCCTCTCAGGATTCTGAGGAGAATCCTCTCAGGATTCTGAGGAGAATCCTCTCAGGATTCTGAGGAGAATCCTCTCAGGATTCTGAGGAGAATCCTCTCAGGATTCTGAGGAGAATCCTCTCAGGATTCTGAGGAGAATCCTCTCAGGATTCTGAGAATAACCCTCTCAGGATTCTGAGAAGAATCCTCTCAGGATTCTGAGAAGAATCCTCTTAGGATTCTGAGAAGAATCCTCTCAGGATTCTGAGAAGAATCCTCTCAGGATTCTGAGAAGAATCCTCTCAGGATTCTGAGAAGAATTCTCTCCGGATTCTGAGAAGAATCCTCTCAGGATTCCGAGAAGAATCCTCTCAGGATTCTGAGGAGAATCCTCCCAGAATTCTGAGGAGAATCTTTCCAGGATTCTGAGGGGAATCCTCCCAGGATTCTGAGGAGAATCCTCTCAGGATTCTGAGGAGAATCCTCTCCGGATTCTGAGGAGAATCCTCTCCGGATTCTGAGGAGAATCCTGTCCGGATTCTGAGGAGAATCCTCTCCGGATTCTGAGGAGAATCCTCTCCGGATTCTGAGGTAAATATTCTCCGGATTCTGAGGGAAATATTCTCCGGATTCTGAGACGAATCCTCTCCGGATTCTGAAGAGTCATCCCCGGGTCTGAGGAGAATCCTCTCGCAATTCTGAGGAGAATCCTTCTAGGATTCTGAGGAGAATCCTGTCCGGATTCTGAGGAGAATCCTCTCCGGATTCTGAGGAGAATCCTCTCCGGATTCTGAGGAGAATCCTCTCCGGATTCTGAGGAGAATCCTCTCGGGATTCTGCGGAGGATCCTCTCCGGATTCTGCGGAGAATCCTCTCCGGATTCTGCGGTGAATCCTCTCCGGATTCTGCGGAGAATCCTCTCCGGATTCTGAGGAGAATCCTCTCCGGATTCTGAGGAAAATATTCTCCGGATTCTGAGGGAAATATTCTCCGGATTCTGAGACGAATCCTCTCCGGATTCTGAAGAGTCATCCCCGGGTCTGAGGAGAATCCTCTCGCAATTCTGAGGAGAATTCTTCTAGGATTCTGAGGAGTATCCTCTCAGGATTCTGAGGAGAATCCTCTCACAATTCCGAAGATAATCCTCTCACAATTCTGAAGATAATTTTAGCAGGATTCTGAGGAGTATTCTCTCAGGATTCTAAGGAGAATCCTTTCAGAATTTTGAAGAGAATCCTTTCAGAATTCTGAGGGGAGACTCAGCATTCTAGGAAGAGTATTCTCATGATCCTCTCAGGATTCTGAGAGGATGCCTCTTGTGATTCTGAGAAGAACCCTCTTAGGATTTTGAGAGAAATCCTCTCAGATTTCTGTGGCGAACCCTCCCAGATTTCTGAGGAGAATCCTTCCAAGATTCTTAGAGGAATTCTTCCAGGAATCTGAGGAGTATCCTTCGAGTATTCTGAGGAGATTCCAGTGAGGATTGTGAGGAGAATCCTTTCGGGAATCTGAGAAGAATCCTCTCAGGACTTTTAGGAGAATCCTCACAGGATTCGGACGAGAATCACCTGAGGAGAATCCTCTGAGTGTGAGGAAAATTCTCTCAGAATTCAGAGGAGAATCCTCTCAGAATTCTGCAGAGAATCCTTCCAGGACTCTGAGCAGAATGTTACTCCTTCTTATTCGGGTAGCCAGGTTAGGTACTGCGCTACCTAAACTGACCCTTCCCCGCGATGCGCTTGGCTCGCTTCGGTCGTCGGGCATTGTTCCCGTCATCTGCCTGCATCTTTACGATTACGGTTTATTTTGATAAGTAATAAAAATAAATCAACGTGTTTTGAGCGGTGTTCGCGCCTGGCCCCGCGGCGGCCCGAGCTTTAGACAATAGACGTTGGGCCAGCCAGCGCTCATTCGCTCGTGGACGTGGGACATTTCATACGTTGCGACGTCCGTCGTGTCGTCACGCGGAAAGATTTCCCGGACACCGACACGGGAAAAGGTCGCGTCTTGGGAACGATTCTTCTTTTTCCCAAGGGGCTGGTAAACTATTGCATTGCCTGTGCGCAAACCGCTATTAGTAGCTAGAGGAAAGGTCCTGGCGATCCGAAAGGGATCGAGCAGGTAGAAAAGGATTTCACGCTGGAAGTAATTTCACAGCAAAAAACAGAGGTGGTCGTTGCGTAGCTTGTAACGGATTTTTCCGATCTCAGAAAGTTAGGTCCAGTGAAATTTTAAGCTTTCTCAACAGCGCCTATCGCATAGTTTTAAAGTAAAGGTGATCGGCCCATTTTCTATTCCTTTATGGATGAAAATCGATGAATTTCATGCCATCGAACTAAATTACTCAATTTTGACTTTGACAAGTGCTGAAGTGAGTAGTATTGACTCACTTTTGCTTAGTTTTGCGTGAGCGTGTTTGTTGATTTTTTGAGCGCGGGAGAATGCACACACGGTGTTTGTTGTTGAAGTGAAAGGTGGTCATCTTTTCGTTGCGGGATCTGCTCGTAAAGTCGTGAAGCAAAGTGTTTGTTCCAAGTTTTTTCCGCTGCTGAAAACGAAAATTCTAAACCATATTTCGAAACTCGGTGTGGAAACTTAATTAGCAATGTCCTCCTCGGTTGTTTCGGTGAAAATCGCCTCTCGGGAGAGTGATTCGTCGTCGTCGTTGTTGTCATCGGAATCGAACGCAACCCTTTCGGCGAACAGTTCCGCGGAAAGTTTGTCCGCGTTATTGGATGGTGGAGGGGGCGAGATGGGCACCGCAGAATCGCCGGTCGTCGTTGTCGTCGCGAGTGATGATAGTAGTGTGGCAGTGAATCAGTCTATTTTTCGGCTGCAACGATGCTCGACGGGGCTTGGCCTATCGCCCATGTCGGAGATTGCGCTAAACCTCAAGGACACCTCGCTGGACACTCCCAAAACCGGACGAGTGAGCGGTGGCGGTGGACGCGAACGGTCCTTGGGCAAAGGTAGGCGAAAGAAGAGTTTCTTTGTTTCAGTTGACAGATCGATCTTTTAAGACAGATGGACACAGTAACACCTCATCAAAAGTTGGGCAAATGGAAAATTTGGATCAGCTGATCACTTATCCAATGAAAATCAAATAATAATTGAATAAAAACGTTTTTGTATCCTGTAACGAGCAGCATCAGCATCAATACTGTTGTTTCGTTTATTGGTTTATTGTGCTATTAGAGTGCGTCTATTCTTCATTGTGGCGTAACGTCCCAATTGGAGCAAAAGCTGTTCCTACTACTGATGCTAAAATGTCATCTTTTATAAATTCGTTTAAAAATAACTATTCTGTGCTTCATTCTTATTTTTTTTAATTGTACTTAAATTTAATATTTATTTTTGCGTTTACATTTTTTTAATAACAGTAGGTACATATTGATAACACTCTTTTCTTTCTCTTTTCGTTACAGGTAAGCGATACCTACGATATGATTAACACAGGAAGGTAAATCAATGTTAGAAGTGACTCGTTATATGTTCTACTTTAACTAGAGTTAGATCATTATTTCATACAAACGGGTTACACAATACTGAATTCTTTACATAGGGAAAATTACATCTTCCACAGTCCCTTAACCCTAGTCTAGCATTTGTTTTTTTCTTTTTACTTAATCATTTATTTGAGGCTCATGCGCCAACAGGCATAACGGAGCCGAATTCAGTTACATATTTGTTTTATTTCTTGAAGCAAGCTGAAGTCTTCGTTTGATAATTTCGTCTAGCATTTGGTTCATTATGACCCCTAAACGTGTACTAAATCAGCGAGGTGCGCGCCAGCTAATGCACGAAGAAGGTTAATATATTATCGCAGGGTGGCCACCGAACCGGGAAAAACGGGAAAACCCGGAAAAAGACGGGAATTCGGATCGACCGGGAAAAAAGCGGGAAAAAGCCGGAAATTTGAGATGATTACCGGGAAAATTGTTTTTGAGAGTAACTATTTGAATTTAACACCTTATTGATAATCTGCAAAATCAAATCAAACTTTAAATAAAGGTATGCTCAACACGTTCGACGATTTCCAGTTGACAAAAACAGAATAATTTTCTGTGACAAAATATTTAGAACATTTAAAGCATACGTTTCCTTGCGGAAAGCATTTTTTTACAGATTCCTTTAGAAATTTCTCCTGGGATACTTCTACGAAATCCTAAGGAATTCGCCTGTGCAATCACTTGTAATTTCCCTAGAGTAGAACTTGGAATTCTTCAAGAAGTTCCATCTGGAATTCCTCTAGGGTTTTGTACCGCTTGACTATCTCTTGGAATTCGATGAGATTTTTTCGAGGAAAGAGTATCTTACTTGTGAGAAATTTCCGAAATTCCATCAGGAATCTGAATTCATTATGAAAATCATTCTTGGTTTTCACCAAGACAACCCCTTGAAATTTATTCAAGATTTCCTTGATGAATCAATTTTCCTTCCGCAATTCTTACAAATGCTTTAATCTTCAAAATTTCCTACGGGAATTCTTCCAAGTTGTTTTTTTTAATCCCTACAGAGAAATTTTCAAATATAAAATACGCTTTTGAAATTTCTCCAGTGTTTCTTACTGCGTTTCCTCCAAGAGTTTTTCTTGGGCATTCTCCAGGTGTTTGCTTTAGGAAACCTCCAGGAGTTGCTTATGAGAGCACACCAGGAGTTGCTTTTGGGAACCCTTCAGAAGTTCCCTCGCAAATCATTCAGAAGTTTCTTCTGGGATTCCTTACAAAAACTTTACGGTAGCTATTTATGGAAATACTCCAAAACCTGAAAATGAAACTATTGCATGAGTTTTTTTTTTCGAGAAAACTTCCAAGGTTGTTCTTTGAGAAACCTTCTAGATATATGGGATTACTTTGGGAGCTTCTTTTGGGAATCCTTCAGAAGTTCCTAGAGAAATCCCTAGATCAAATTCATTATCCCAGATCGAACTTCTATTCCCTAATTGCCAACAGACTTAAATCCTAAATTCCCTAAAGGAACCTGTAAAGTATTTCCTGCAGAAACTTCCAGAATAAATCCATTAACCCTCGCTTTTTGTGTTCAGCATTAGCGTGGTGCTGGCGGGTGGTGGCCAACCGCGCGAGTTACGGATAGCTAAGGAATCTGGAGGAATCCACAAAAGATATACAAGGTGGCATCCCTAACATGAGTTACCGAAGGAATCCAAGATAGTATTTTTGGAGTAATCGAAAAAATGAAATCTTGGACAAAACACTGTAAGAATCTCCAGATTAAAGTTCTTGGGGGAATACTCAGTTGGACATCCTAAAGGAATCTCCGAAAACAACACCAATTAGGTTGTGTTATGGCACCTATGCTAATGATTATAAAAAAGGTTCGATTATCCTCCGTTTCCCGGATAATCGAGTCCGACCTTTGCCGATTTTATATGCACCGGACATCTTACCTATTATAGATCTATCATAGTTAGTTAACTCTTTTACAATTGTTAACTTTGTTTCTAAAGTACAAGTACTTATTCTATTTGGAGCTGAATGAAAATGTATTGTAAGTAATTGACGCATATGCACGTCTTTTATGTCATCATTGCTGGTTACTTCTATTTTTTTCCATAAATGCATTGCATCAAGAATAATGTTAAACTAGTAGGTGCTTTTTTTACATGGTTCTTATCATTCATATAAAACGAAAATTGGGCTTTACCTACTAAATAATGTGCACTTTCAAAACCGGGAAAAGTTCAGTAATTGTACCGGGAAAACCGGGAAAAAGACGGGAATTTCAAAACTAAAATTTGGTGGCCACCCTGTTATCGTCAAGGATAAGTAAAGTTATTGCGGTCCAATGGTAAAAAGGACCTATTCGACATCATTTACTCCCCTGGCGATACAGATGGAAGGACTCGATTATCTTTGATCCGATTTTCCGGCGAAAATGGCTCGATTATCCAGGTACATTTTATTTATGCCGTTCTGTATTGATTAGTGATAGGGTTTCGAACTACAGTGGGGACCCGATTTTGTCAGCTTTTTGACCCGATTTGGTCAGAAGTTTTCGGAGTAGAAAAATAAGTGTTTTTCATTCAGAATTCCAATTTTATAGTCAATGTTAATTCAGTTAATGTCTTTTGACGTCATATAAAAAAATACGCAGCGAACAAAGCTTGTGACACTTTTGAAAACGGCCAAACTATTTTTTGCGAACTAACACATTTATGCCATTTTAACACCCAACCCTAGTTAATGCTAAAAGAATGTTCTCCAGAATCCTGAAAGGATTCTTATATTTTTTTTCAGGTTCCTGAAAGGATTCTCTCCAGAATTTTGAAAACCTAAATGACTTCTCCAGAATTCTGAAACGATTCTATCCAGGATCGTGAAAGGATTCTTTCCATAATCCTGTAAGGATTCTCTCCAGATAAAAGGATTTTCTTCAGAATCTCCAGAATCCTGAGAGGATTCTCTTCGGAATCCTAAGAAGGTTCTCTGCAGAATTCGAAAAAAATCCTGGGAGGATACTATGCAGGATTCCGAGAGGAGTCTCTTCAGAATCCGGACGAGATTCTTTCAGAATCCTGAAAGGATTCTCTCTCCACAATCCTGACAGTATTCTCCTCAAAAACCTGAGAGGATTCTCCCCAGAATCCTGAAAGGATTCTTGCCAGAATCATGAAACGATTCTCGCTAGAACCCTCTCCAGAATCCTGAAAGGATGCTCTTCAGAATCCTGAGAGGATTCTCTCCAGAATCCTGAGGGGATTCTCTCCAGAATCCTGAGAGGATCCTCTCCAAAATCCTGAAAGGATGCTCTTCAGAATCCTGAAAGCATGCTCATCAGAATCCTGAAAGAAAGCTCTTCCAGGATGGCCAGCGAACCGGGAAAAAGGGAGAACCGGGAAAAAGTCGGGAATAGAAAATCACCGGGAAAAAACCGGGAAATATACGGGAATTTAATTTGCCACCGGGAAAATTTTGCATTTTATGAAATAATTCCATTTTGCTCAATTACTTTTTTTTATATATTAACAACTTAGCAATGAATTTTATTAAAAAATCGTTCATGAGAAGTCTGTAAAGCCCTGTTTGTAATTTGTTCAACAAAATTGACATTGTTTTAATATAAGAGGAAACGACTTGGGAACATTTTATTTAAAAATTAAATTTTGTTGAAAAAAACTTTTAAATTTGAACACAAGTACTGTGCCAATTCTAGTGGAAATTATGTTTTGGCGTTCATACCTGGTAGGAAATAAAGAAGCGCTTGTCTAGCGAATAGGGAGTCGTGAATTTGATTTCTACTAGAGCTCGTGGATTTCTTTTCGTAATATGAATTTCAATTTGTTCATCGGATACGTGTTTCCTATGATTATATTGATGTCAGAACGTGTGTAATTTCCATCAAGGCAACTATTTATATTGCCTTGCCACCCCATACAAATATTTTGTCTGCTCATTCTGAATACCTTTACAATTTTTGTTTCAACTGTTGAACACATTTAGCATCTGTGACTCACTTTTTTCCAGCCAAAACCTGTATAAATGGGCTTTTCAGAGCAAAATTTCTGTGGCAGAACTGTCATTTTTTAATAAATAATGGTGAGAATTATTGTGGGATCCTGATAAGTACTGGATCCTGATAAGGTTGCGGTTCGTACTACGTGGTTGGCAAAATTCTACTGCATCAACATTACTTGCTGGTGGGATTCCTCTGGAAGCTCTTCTGGGATTCCTCCACAACTTCCTTTCGGGATTCGCCTAGGAATACCTTCAGGGATTCACCCAGACATTCTTTTTTGGGAACCCTCCAGGAGTTTTTTCTCGGTTTGTCCAGCAATTTCTTCCAGGATTCCTCATGGAGCTCTTCATGAGATTTTTCAAGGATTTTATTCAGGATTCCTTTAGAAGTTCCCTCTGGGATTCTTCCAGGAGCTTCTCCTGAGACTCCTAAAGAGGTTTTATCTGAGATTCTTGCAGGAACTCATCCAGGGGTTTCTCCAGGGATTCCTTCCGAAAATTCTCAAAGAGTTACTTCTGAAATTCTTCAGGAAGGTCCATGATTCCTCCAACAATTTCTTTCAGGATTCCTCCAGGAATTCGACCGAAACTTCTCAAGAATTCGTTTTGAGATTCCTGCAGGAATTCCTTCTGAGATTCCTGCAGGAATTCCTTCTGAGATTTCTCCAGGAATTCTTCCTGAGATTGCTCCCAGGAGTTTCGCGATTCCTCCAAGAGCTCCGCGACTTCTCCAGGAATACCTTCTGGTGAAGGAACTTTGAAAGAGCTCTTCTAGGAATCTCAGTAGAAGGAATCCTCAAAAGAAGGAAGCACAGAAGGAACTCTTTGAGGAGCCCCAGAATGAACTTCTAGAGGAATGACAGAAGGAACACATTGAGAAATCTCCAACTCATTGAGGAATCCCCTGGTCAATCTAAGAAAAAATGCTGAAGAAATCCTAAAAGGAACTTCTGGAGGAATCCTAGAAGATTCCTTTAACTCCTGGAAGAATCACAGAGAGAACTACTGAAGGAATCCTGAACAAACCCGAGGAAGAATCTCAGGAGCTTCCTAAGGAGACCCAGAATCTGGAGGAATCTCGGAACGAACTGCTGAAGGTGTCCTAGAAGAAATTTCAGGAAGAATCCCGGCTACCACTTTTGTTGTTATGAATGAATTGATAATCAATTGATGGAGAATGAAAGGTCTGTGTTCTTTAGCTCGTGGACCAAATTTCAATTTGTTCGTTTTATAAACTATAAAATAAATGAAATACTAAAATCTCAAATCCCATAGACAAATAATCATGCAATCGTGACATAATCCATGCACGTTGCTCATGAATATAAAAGCAGTTAGATGTCAAAAGTTCAGCATCGTTGATGGACGCATTGGGAAATAACAGAATTTTTAATTTTCTTGTAGGAAAAAAAATAAATTTAGATCTAGGTATGTATTTCTGTACGATATTACACTGTAGTACAAGTTGATTCCGTGCTTGGTTTTCTCGGTCATATAAAGTGTTAAGCCTAAGAATTGGCAAAATTTTGCCTTTAAAGAAACGTAAGCATCTGTAGAAACTGTGCATTTGTGTAACTGCAAAAACACTTCCACAGTTTTTAAATCAACACTTTCTTTGCCATTGATTATTTTTGCTTAGTTATATCGTGTGGCAAGCAGGTAGATAATATGTCCAAAAAGTCAATAAAATTTCTATTACAAAAAGCTCCTGTACCAATGTACTGTGAATGAAACACAGATATCTTTGGCATGGTCTTTCTAAAATCTGAATACTAGCGAGTTTTCGGCTTTGGCGATGCCGGTCCCTCTTAAAACCGGGAAAGTTTTCAAAATTCCGGGAAAAAACCGGGAGAAAACCGGGAAATCAAAATCTGTAATTTGCTGGCCACCCTGCTCTTCAGAATCCTGAAAGGATGCTCTTCAGAATCCTGAGAGGATTCTCTCCAGAATCCTGAGAGGATTCTCTCCAGAATCCTGAGAGGATTCTCTCCAGAATCCTGAGAGGATTCTCTCCAGAATCCTGAGAGGATTCTCTCCAGAATCCTGAGAGGATTCTCTCCAGAATCCTGAGAGGATTCTCTCCAGAATCCTGAGAGGATTCTCTCCAGAATCCTGAGAGGATTCTCTCCAGAATCCTGAGAGGATTCTCTCCAGAATCCTGAGAGGATTCTCTCCAGAATCCTGAGAGGATTCTCTCCAGAATTCTGAGAGGATTCTCTCCAGAATTCTGACAGGATTCTCTCCAGAATTCTTAGAGGATTCTCTCCAGAATTCTGAAAGGATTCTCTCCAGAATTCTGAGGGGATTCTCTCCAGAATTCTGAGAGGATTCTGAGAGAATCTTGAGAGGATTCTCTTCAGAATGTGGAGTGGGTTCTCTCCAGAATCTTCAGGATTCTCTCCAAAACCCTGAGAGGATTCTCCCCAGAATCCTGAGAGGAATCTCCCCAGAAACCTGAGAGGAATCTCCCCAGAAACCTGAGAGGAATCTCCCCAGAAACCTGAGAGGATTCTCTCCAGAATCCTGAGAGGATTCTCTCCGGAATCCTGAGAGGATTCTCTCCAGAATCCTGAGAGGATTCTATTCAGAATCCTGAGAGGATTCTATTCAAAATCCTGAGAGGATTCTGTCCAGAATTCTGAGAGGATTCCCTCCAGAATTATGAGAGAATTCTCTCCAGAATTATGAGAGGATTCTCTCCAAAATCCTGAGAGGATTCTCTCCAGAATCCTGAGAGGATTCTCTCCAGAGTCCTCAGAGGATTCTCTCCAGAATCCTGAGAGGATTCTCTTCAGAATCCTGAGAGGATTCTCTCCAGAATCCTGAGAGGATTCTCTCCAGAATCCTGAGAGGATTCTCTCCAGAATCCTGAGAGGATTCTCCCCAAAATCATGAGAGGATTCTCTCCAGACTCCTGAGAGGATTCTCTCCAGAATCCTGAGAGAATTCTCTCCAGAATCCTGAGATCTACGTAAAACAATCGGCAAAGCTTTCAAAATGGAGCTACTCTGGGAGGTAGATGATGTGGTTCCCAAACGACTGAATAAGGATTCAAAGCTGTACGAACGCGTCAAGACAGCTCGTGCGAGGCTACAAGTACTGTCGATACTCCCTGCAGATTATCAAGCGATGCTATGAAGCAGATGGATGCTGGCAAAGCATTTGTTGAAAAAAATATGGAGGAGATCGATCAGGGAATGTGTGCCTGTGATAAGAAAGTTACGTACGTAACGTCAGAAAAAAAAGAATGTCCTAGTAAGCCACATTATGTACAAGCTCGTAATACAAAGTACATATTATACGTGTAATAGAATCATCAAACCAATTAGAACAAAAACAACCGTTACTTCCTCGGCGCACACGAAGAGCGCAAAAACCAACAAACACCGTTCGCTCCATTTTCCATGGAAATCGAACTCAATACTCTACATTCGTCCACACGTCATCCCGCATTAGTTGCACCCTTCAAGTGCGCGAACAAACCCCGATCCGAAGAAAAAGCTACACACCCATTCATGACCTCCCTCAAACTGGATGATGCACAAATACAGAAGCGCTCAGCCGCCCCTCGGGGAAAAAGGAGCAAATTACCAACTAACAGGACCGACCGGAGTGCGAGAGCAAGGCGCAACTCTAAAACAAAACACTGAATTGGTAGGCAGTAGGTCTTTGCTTGCATGCATCCCGCACAGAACCAGACAGACGGTCGGTCGATGTCCTCCTTGGTTGCCTACCTCGCCCGCCGCGCCTGTACGAGCTATACCAAGTCTCCCGCGCGTAGAGTTCGTAATACTCTAGAAGGGGTGAATGTACAACTTTGCGCGATGACGATGACGGCCGCAACATATGGCGCATAGTGTGCAGTAGGAATAGACGGCGTAGAGCAAGGACCTTCGTTCGAAGTTAGGCGCACCCTCGGAGCCGGGCGTCCTCGCTGAGTGCCATTGTCCTGCGCGCAAATACACAACTCGACTGTAAGGACGACTGCGTCCGAGTTGGAACGGTGGGGAAAGAGCCCCCTCTCAGTTCTCTCCGTCCACCAACCTACAACCACATGAAGTCAGTCACGCAACCAGTTTAGTTAGACCCGCGCCCGCGTGTTCTACTACCTACAGCTACAGTAATGCAGTCACACATCTGCGATCCTGCGCCTGTTGTTCTTTGGGGTGAACTTTCCTATCAATCGACTTTGATCAGAATGGGATCGACGAAGCAAGCGGAGGGACCTCGACGGCTGACCACCACCGACCGCCTCGACCCAGTTGCGCACTTTTCATGAATTGTAACAAGCTGCAGAAGAGGGGATCGTCCGCGTAAATATGCTGATGATGACGATGGCACACGACGACCGGGCCGAACCGAGGCGACTCGTCAATATTTATAGGTTTTTCGCGGTGTGATCAGATGTTTTTTTTTGTTCGTCTTCGTTTCTCGTCCTATTCTCCCTTTGATCGTCCTGTTGTTTCGGTGTAATTAATTGCACTGCGATGACTGGGACGAGTCCTTGGAGGCGGAGGGACACCGACAAGAGCACGTGCCAAAACTTACGGGGTTCGGCTTCGGCCAGATGTTGATGAGCTATTGAAGAGCTCTCCCGTTGCGTTGGTATCAATGACGACGGCGATGACCACCAGGAAACGTTTACCTTAAGTAAAAAAAGGCGTACGGGTGTAAATTGCAGGTATTGATTTCGAGGTTAACCGTAATTGCACTGCGTTTGGAAACCGGTTTGGCCGTGGTCTACAAGGTTGCAACGTCTGTATTCTTGTGCAAGTTCTAGAATTGTTAGTGAGCGGTCTTCTCCGCTACGTATAGTTAATTACGATGGAAACACACACAATAGTTAATAAGAGATGGAAACACTCTCATCGTGAATCAACTCGCGAGTGTAAAAGCAACAAACGGTTTACTCACGGTGCCGAGAGTAAGCCGTGTGTGAGCTTATTCGCACCCGCTTGCTTCACGAGTATGAAACAAAACAAAAACAAAAACACTCATGAATTTTTACTCGCGAAGAACAAGTGGAGATGCGGGAATTGCATTTTAGTGCAATTTTAATAGCAAAACAAGTAAGTATCCATCAGATAGTAGTGTTTTGTGCTTTATTGTTCCTGAAAAATTAATCTGTCGGCCGTGTAAATTCGTTTTTTCACAAAATTGAAAAATGTTCAGAGCTGCTTCGCGAATCAATCACGAGTGCGACCAGCTTCGTTAGCTCGTGAGTGAAGGAAGTGCGAATATATTCTGGCTTCTGTTGTTCACGAGTAGGGTAGCTTTGCGTTTGTGTCTACTCAGCTGCATTCCTCACTGTTTTCCATCACTGATTAACTACGCTAGCGGCAGCAACAAACATGCATGGATAGATTGGATCGAAACTAGTTTTGCTAGAAAAAAATACATAAAACCAACGAACTGTAACTGGTTAGGGACGATTCCACAACGTGCAACAGGTTGTAGAGGTCTTGCCTAGATACGCGGTTGACTTCACACCGCGGAACTGCAGGATAGAAGTCCTTGACCTTTCTATGGCGCCGTTGGAACACCTACAGCGGCAAAGCTCACAAGCGCCATACGGTTGGTTATCGAACGTAGAAGAAAGTTCAATATCCTTACTACTGTGTCTACGTTGATCTCGATCAACTTTGGCGGCAAAAAAAACGACATCCTCGTAATCGGCGGGGTAGCTTATGAATTTCTAATTACCCATTAATTTACACAATTTTACACACAGAAAATGTGACGTGCAGCAAGCAGTGAGGGTGTCCCTTGCCTTCATGCAATCGAAAGAGACTAGTCTTTTACCGCCGACTTACCATCACCGCCGAATGTGCATAATTTGGGCAGCGAAGTTGTGGTGCGTGACAGACGGGAGCTCGCACATTTCCTTTCCGGTCACAGAAGGATGAGCGCGCACGAGCCAAAGAAGGATGTCGGCTATGGGACGCTGTCCTTAAGAACTGTTGTCAAGGAATTTATAATTGACTGACTGTCTTAACTTACGGCGGTGTAGGTATTTTGACAAACGTTCAGTTCCTTACAGTACAGCACTCTAGATTTCAGGGGAAATTCTCTGGAAATTCCGGAGAATTTCCCCCGGAAATTCCGGAGAATTTCCCCCGGAAATTCCGGAGAATTTCCCCCGGAAATTCCGGAGAATTTCCCCCGGAAATTCCAGAGAATTTCCCCCGGAAATTCCGGAGAATTTCCCCCGGAAATTCCGGAGAATTTCCCCCGGAAATTCCGGAGAATTTCCCCCGGAAATTCCGGAGAATTTCCCCCGGAAATTCCGGAGAATTTCCCCCGGAAATTCCGGAGAATTTCCCCAGGAAATTCCGGGGAATTTTCCATGGAAATTCCGGAGAATTTTCCCCGGAAATTCTTGAGAATTTCCCCCGGAAATTCCGGAGAATTTCCCCCGGAAATTCCGGAGAATTTCCCCCGGAAATTCCGGAGAATTTCCCCCGGAAATTCCGGAGAATTTTCCCCGGAAATTCTTGAGAATTTCCCCCGGAAATTCCGGAGAATTTCCCCTGGAAATTCCGGAGACTTTCTCCTGGAAATTCCGGAGAATTTCTCTTGGAAATTCCGCACCCTTAAATGAAACAACACAGCGCACGAGTAACTTTCACGCAGCGAGCAAAAAGACAAAAGAATTTTCACGCAGATTTGTGTAACACCGGATCAGCACATTTTTTGTTATTATTATTATTATATTTTATTAAAGACACTTTACCAAAAAAGTTGGCATTCGTGTCCAACTAGTTATTGGTAATATACAATTATTATAATAACATAATGGTTTTTCTATCTCTAATACTACAGTCATTCTTAAATTTTAGTGAATAAATTAGAATTTTTAAGAAACTTTACAACTGCATTCTCAGCTCTAGGGTTATATGCAAGTGTATCAGCTATTGTACCGTTGATGCCACATTGTTTTCTATCCTGTTCGTAACCTCTACATTCCGCCAGTATGTGATCCACCGTGACTCGCACTCCACAGTATGTACAAGTCGGGGGATCCTCACGAGTTATTAAATACACATGAGTTAGTCTTGTGTGTCCGATCCGTAAACGAGTAAGAACACGCTGCTCCGAGGGGCATTTCCTGTCCGGGTATTTTATAGGTGTTGGTTTGATCATCCGTAAGTGGCATCTACTTTGATGCCATTCTGATTCCCATTTACTCCAAATTCTTCGTTTTATTTCGCGTACAGCATCTTCAGCAGGCACAGCGATGTCTTGAATCGGTTGGTTCCTCCCTAGCTTGGCTATCTCGTCCGCTTGCTCATTTCCAGGGATACCGGAGTGTCCAGGTATCCAAATGAATGTTACATTTTTTCCCACTGTTTCCTTCTCGATACACTGTATCCACGGGTGCTTGGACCGACCTCCGGCTAGAGCTTCAAGACAGCTAGCGGAATCGGTTAGTATGATGGTGTGCGTTTGGTCATGAAGTTCTGATGTAGCTATCATAAGGGCGAATGCTTCCGCAGAGAAAACGCTACAGGCTTCCGGTAGCCGGAAGCTCAAGTTGTTGTTGCTCGTGACTACTCCAGCGCCTATTTTTTCCTTGTCTTTAGACCCGTCGGTGTATATTTTCTCGTATGTAAGGTACCGGTTGTTGATGAGATCCCGGAATCTTTGTGATACTATGCTGTGGTTCGTTCCTGCCCTTACCGTGCTTTTGAGCTTATTATCGATGGTTGGTGTTGGTGCGTACCATTCTCTATCAGACGATCTAAGAGTTGTATGTATGTTTGGAAGTTGCCATCCCGTCGTTTCCAGAAGATATCTCCTTGCCCTTTGCACTACAGGATAGCCAACAGCTTCTTCGTTTTTCGCAGCCAGTCGAACAGCTAAGATACATAGGCGTTGAATCAATGCTAGACGAAAGTTCAGCCATCCAGTTTCAGCCAAAATAGAAGTTGTAGGGCTAGTTTGAAAGGCTCCAGACGCCTGACGAGCTACACCGTTGTATATTGGTTCCAAGGTTTGCAGCATAGCATCGAGGTTTAAACTGGTGAGTCCAATTCCGAAGTATATCCTGGATAGTATTAATGCCGATCCTATATTAAGCAGGCTAGATCGGCTACTTCTTTTCAGGCGGTATCCGAGTATCCGGAGGACGTTCATTCTCTTCTGGCAACTTTGTTTAACAAAGTTAAAATGTTTTAGAAAATTGAGTTTAGAGTCCAACAAAATTCCGAGTATTTTCATGTGTCTGATTTGTGGGATTGGATTATTGTCAATTTTGATAGCTTTGCCACGTTTTCGATGCTTTAGATGACACGCATGCAGTAACTTTGATTTTGCGGGGGCGATAGTAAATCCAACACTAGAAGTCCATTTGACAGCTGCAGCGACCGCTTTTCTAAGTTTGCTACGTATCGTGATATGGTTTTTGCCTTTTACGATGAAAATGACGTCATCTGCATAAAGTAGAATTTCGGTTTCAGCAGGAATTGCACTGAAAATTGGTTGCATGGCTACTAGAAACAGTGTCACGGATACGATTGATCCTTGGGGTACTCCGTTATCCGCTCTTCTTAAGCTTGAGAAGGATCCATTTGCGGTTACTCGAAAGAATCGGTCGGATAAGAAACTAGATATGATGTTCATCAGTCTCCCTGAAATTCTCCACTTTGTCATAGTGCGAAGGATTTCTGGTCTATAAGTTGTATCATATGATTTTGATATGTCAGGAGATATGATTTCGACGTGCTCGTCATGTTGGAGACTTATCATAGATTCCAGGTTGGCAAGGTGTGAGTCAACCCCTTTCCCAGTACGAAAGGCGTGTTGTCGTGGGTCCAGTTTTCCCGCGGATTCTAATTCTGTCATAAGACGGCGATTTATGATTCTTTCAAATAATTTTCCGAGGCAGCTCAAAAGTGTTATCGGCCTGTAGCTTTCTGGTTTACTGCGGTCCGCATCGGGTTTTGGAATTGGGATTACAGTACCTACTTTCCACTGCGCTGGAAAGATACCACTATCCCAAATCCGATTGTACAGCTCCAGGAGGGCAACCTTTCCAGAAAAGGGTAGTCTTTGGAGTAATTTGTAGCTCACGTTGTCGGATCCAGTAGAGCTTCCGCCTCGTCTATCAAGGGCCCACATCAGTTCCTCAATGGTCAAATCCGCATTATACCGTTTATGCAAATTCGGGCGTTGAGTTTCGTGCCGTGCGCTTAACTGTTTTATGCTTCTTCTGGAATTTTTCTGGATAGTTTGCGTCGGACGATTTGTTCTGGTACTCATCCGCAAGGGCGTTTGCAACTTCTTGTCCATTGTTAGTGTGTCCAGTTGGTAAGTTTAGTGATATTGTGTTGCGTTGACGTTTTCCTTGAAGTCGGTTGATGTTGCTCCAAACTTGAGTAAGTGGAGTGTCTGGGTTTATGCTTTCCACGAAGGCATCCCAGCTGCGTTGCTTGGCGTCGCCAATCGTCTTTCGACAATGTGACCGAGCTTCTTGGAATTGTTTAACCTTTTGGAGCCGATTTGTTTCGCCGCTGTCGACGCAACCTCGCTGGTGTCGAACACGTTTATTATGCTCGGTTTCATCGCCGGGGTCATATATGACCCCTCCGGCTCCAAAGGGTTAAGGGAAAGTAGTTTATGTGGGTCGTCATCTTTAAGACGGCGAAGGGCTCGCAATCGTTTTCGCCTGGACTTTATTGCTAACTCAACTTCTGGGTTCCACCACACCACAGATTTTGGACCCACTTTTCCGGATGTTCTAGGGATGCTCGCTTCAGCTGCAGTAATAACACTGTTTGTGAACTCGTCCACCGTAAGAATGGATCCAGGGTGTAGGGAATCAGTGATCAGCTGTTCGTAAAGTGGCCAGTTGGCTTTCTCGAAGATCCATCTCCTTCGGCATTTTTGGGAGCTTTGGTTGGAAGGTGTTTCAAGCAGGATAGGCAGATGGTCGCTACCAGAGTAGTCTAGAAGTGTTTTCCATGTGAATTTTTCCGCGTACGACACATCCAAGGCTTGGGATGCACCTGTTACTGGATCGATCCGAGTGTGTGACCCATTGTTTAGTACTATCATGTCGTGTTGTAGGACTAGTTCTAGGACGGCTTCGCCTCGTTTTTTGGCTCCAAACGACGATTGAGCCAGTCGACTACCCCACGCGGAGTGGTGTGCATTCAGATCACCCAAAACAAGAGCGGGTTTTGGGAGCTCATCCAAGAGTTCTCCAAGCAGTTTTACAGCATTTTTGTCTTGAGGTGGCAGGTATACTGAAACAACCGTTATCGTTGTTGGCGCGTATAGTTGGACGGCGATTGCCTGGATGTTTGATCGAAACCATATTCTCTGAAAGGGCGTACCATTTCTTATGGCCATTCCAGCACCCTGCCTTCCGTGTGTAGAACCCTGACTAAGAAGAAGTACATATTCTCTTCCTAAGCAGCTACTTGGTATTCTTTGATAGTCCGCGTTTGTTTCCTGTAGACACACTATCATAGGCTGGTATTTGGCTAACAAAATCTGCAGTTCACTCAGATGAGAGCGAAGCCCGCAGATGTTCCACTGAATGGCAAACGATGGATTGATTCCTTGTGGTGCCGTAGTGCTAGAATCGGATTTATCCGATGATTGTGACGGCGATCGTAGAACATTGGTACTCTCGGACTCAAGTGGAATCCTTGAGCACGAACGAGTTGGCAGGCAGTCAAGCATGGCACCGTCTGATGCATGGATGTGGGTGGATGCGTTTACTGCTTCTCCTCTTCGGGGGACATCCGTAGAAGAGTAGATTTTATTCTTTTTGTACACTGGGGTGTACGTTTCGTTCTGGGTTACTGGAAGAAAAGGCGACATTGAACTGCTTTGGAGAGATATTATTTGACAAGGTACTTGCCCGGGAGAATGGGCAAACCACATCGACTGCCGCCAGAGGCTCGTCGGATTGCTCCGGGACATCCCTGGTCAGGGTCGACGTGGTAGGCCTCGCGCTTGGCGAATCAAACTGCATTAAGGATCTTGTTTTACGGAAACTTTTGACTGGATGCGAGAGGGATACACGAGATGAGTGGCATTCGTGGCTGGCAACCATTTCACGGATTGGAAGGGGGGAGGTAACTACAAGTTCACCTTCCCCTCGTTGTAGTACGCCGGTTTGCATTATGTAGCTGTTTCCCATCGGTTTGCTGGTTTTATTGAAGTCTAGGTTGATGGGAGGAGAAACGAGTTTGAACTGTTTTTCAGGTTCGGAATTTGATAAGATACTTGCCCGGGGTGGTGGGCAAACCACGTCGACTGCCGCCAGAGGCTCGTCAGATTGCTCCGGAACATCCCTGGTCAGGGTCGACGTGGTGAGCCTCGCGCTTGGCGAATCAGTTTGCGTGAAATATGTCTTTCCAAGTGTTGCGGCAGTGGTGTTGTGCTGATGTAGTGCGGTGGTGAGACTCGTCTCAACTGGATTCCGGGAGGGTATACGCGATGCAAGGCACTCGTGACAGGCCCCATCACATGCCCCCCAGACATCCACTTCCCAAATTGGGAGGGGGGAGGTTACTACACACTCTCCCTCCCCTCGTCGAGGTTTGCCGGTAGTCGTTATGCTGACGTCACTTTTTTGTCTGTAGTTTCAGGATCTGGGTTGGTGAGAGGAGATACGAATTTGGACTGTTTTGTGGATACGAGATATTCATAAATACTTGCCCGGGAGAACGGGCGAACCACGTCGACTGCCGCCAGAGGCTCGTCGGATTGCTCCGGAACATCCCTGGTCAGGGTCGACGTGGTAGGCCTCGCGCTTGGCGAATCGAGTTGAGCAGTGAAGAAGGTTCTGCTCGTTGATGGTTTAGTGTTGAGATTGTGGATTCTGTCGTATTCTTCAGATGAAAGAGCAGGAAGGATGCGGTTATTGCGAGAGTGTACAGTTCGTTTTTCCGTTGGGGTGTCCTTTTCCGTTGCAGGGTAGTCATCATCAAAGATCGTGTGTATATCTTTATCACGTTCCTTAGCCATTGTTGATATTGATGGTGGCGGGTGAATTGGCTGTTCCGGGGTGTGCAGAACTACGTTTCCCTGGGTTATGGAACGCTTCGGTGGGCGATGCTTCCATGGGCCTTTTTCCACTTTTACTGCGCGTCACAATGCCGTAACCAGATTTGTTGCTCTTCTGGTTCTCTCGTCGACGGACTGTGGGAGATGATTGATCTTTCCGCGATTGTCGTTCGGTTTGCGAAGCGGATCGGGTCGTTTGTTGTACTGTTTTCTGAGTGGATGTTGAGGGCCGTGGGTCTTGTGATGCTGCTGGGTGGCTTTCACTACTTGGTTTTAGCATGTCCTTCAAGCTAGCCAGTTCTTTGGTCAGCAAGGCAACTTGTTTTTGCAGGGCAACTATGACTAGGTCCTTTGCGGCCAGTTCTTGCTGCATTTGGTCTCGGATAACTCCAGCGTAGGTCTGTCGTTTAGATTCTTCAGCACATAGACGTCTAGCTTCAGCAAAAATGATTCCTTGATCGGTTTTCAGGCGAATGATTTTCTCTTCTTCGTACCATTTACTCGTTTTTTGATCCGCCGCACGGCTTGGACCCCTTGGGACTCCAAATGTTCCTGGATCGATTTTTCATCCTTGTTCACGGAATCAGCATCGTACACAATTCCTTGCACTGTATTGAGTGTCGGATGGGGAACAATCTCGATTTTTGTGCCGTCTGTCAATTCAGTCAATTTGGTGAGCTTATCGATGACGTTGGTTGAACTCGCGCGTAGTAGGTACCGCGACCTACGCCCTTCGCGAGATGCATTTAGTGCCCTAGCTTCCTTTGTGCCAATAACCAGTTCGATGGAGGTTCCTACAATGAATGTGTCCGGCAGCGGAGCATCGTTGTTCGATTGATTGTCGGAATCCGTATTGTCAGTTTTCCGTCGAAGAACTAGCACCATCACTTGGCCCAAGTCGTTTGGACCCAGCATCCATTCAGGTTTATTCCGTCTGAGCTGTAGCCCTGCTGGGCCCCCGTAGGGGCCAGAAGAGCTACCGGACATTAGTCCGGGTTGTAACTCACTGCTCAGATGTCAATTTCGGTGTTCGAAGTGAAAATAAAAACGAATTGCACTACCGATGATGTTTCCGTTTTGGAACAACCGACCGATCGGGTCAGCGCTTTTTGTTATCACTGTCGTGACGATGTGTGTATGGATAAGACCATAAACAAAGTCGAACCGCGTGATATTTTCACAGTCAGTATAGCACCAAATTTGTCGCTTTTCTAACTTAATTCACCAGAACTTCACTTCACAGAGGTACGTGTCGAGGTAAACTCCGATGGGATCACCAATTTTGATGATTTGAAGCGATAAATCAAGGACAACTTGATGTTTATTTCGCGAGCGATTTGCACTTATTGAAGTACTATCGTATCCCGAGTACAAGTGGCACATTTTTTGTGTTGATCCGGTGTTACACAAATCTGCGTGAAAATTCTTTTGTCTTTTCGGTCGCTGCGTGAAAGTTACTCGTTGCGCTGTGTACATCGAGTTCTGCGTGCGGAGAATTTCCCCTGGAAATTCCGGAGAAGTTTTCCCGCAAAATCCGGAGAATTTCCCCCGGAAATACCGGAGAATTTCCACTGGAATTACCGGTTAACTTCCCCCGGAATTTCCGGATAATTTACCCCGGAAATTCCAGAGAATTTCCCCTGAAAATTCCGGAAAATTTTCCCCGAAAATTCCGGAGAATTTCCCCCGGAAATTCCGGAGAATTTCCCTTCGGAAATTCCGAAGAATTTTCCCTGGAAATTCCGAAGAATTTCCCCTGGAAATTCCGGAGAATATCCCCTGGAAATTTCGAAGAATTTCCCCTGGAAATTCTAGAAGATTTCCTCTGAAAATTTTGAAGAATTTCCCCTGTACATTCTGAAAAATTTCCCCTGGACATTCCGAAGAATTTCCTCTGGACATTCCAGAGAATTTCCCTTCGGAAATTCCGAAGAATTTTCCCTGGAAATTCCGAAGAATTTCCCCTGGAAATTCCGAAGAATTCCCCCTGGAAATTCCGGAGAATGTCCCCTGGAAATTGCGAAGAATTTCCCTTGAAAATTTTGAAGAATTTCCCCTGGACATTCTGAAAAATTTCCCCTGGACATTCCGGAGAATTTCCCTTGGACATTCCAGAGAATTTCCCCCGGAAATTCCTGAGAATTTCCCCCGGAAATTTCCCCTGGAAATTCTGAAGAATTTCCCCTGGAAATTCTAAAGAATTTCCCCTGGACATTCTGAAAAATTTCCCCTCGACAATCCGGAGAATTTCCCTTAGAAATTCCGGAGAATTTCCCCTAGAAATTCCGGAGAATTTCCCCTAGAAATTCCGGAGAATTTCCCCTAGAAATTCCGGAGAATTTCCCCTAGAAATTCCGGAGAATTTCCCCTAGAAATTCCGGAGAATTTCCCCTAGAAATTCCGGAGAAATTCCGGAGAATTTCCCCCGGAAATTCCGGAGAATTGCGCCGGAAATTCCGGAAAATTTCCCCCGGAAATTCCGGTGAATTTCCCCCGGAAATTCCGGTGAATTTCCCCCGGAAATTCCGGAGAATTTCCCCCAGAAATTCTCCGACATATCCATCAGGAACTATTCGGAATTTCCAGCAGAAACTCTTAGAAATTTCCGAAAAATTTTCCCTGGAAATTTCGGAAAATATTCCCTGGAAATTTCGGAAAATTTCCCCTGGAAATTCCGGAAAATTTCCTCTGGAAATTTCGAAGAGATGCCCTGGAAATTCCGGAGAATTTCCCCTAGAAATTCCAGAAAATTTCCCTTAGAAATTGCGGAGAATTTTTTTTCGAAACTCCGAAGAATTTCCAGGGGAAATTCTCCGCAATTTCCAGGCGAAATTCTCCGGAATTTCCTGGCGAAACTCTCCGGAATTTCCAGGGAAAATTTAAAATTTCCAGGGAGAATTCTCCGGAATTTCCAGGGGAGATTCCCCGGAATTTCCAGGGGAGATTCCCCGGAATTTCCAAGGGAGATTCCCCGGAATTTCCAGGGGATATTCTCTGGAATTTCCAGGGGGAAATTCCGGAAAAATTCTTCGGAATTTTCGGAAAAAAATTCCGAAATTTCCGGGGGAAAGTCTCCGGAATTTCCAGGGGGAAATTTATCGGAATTTCCAGGGAAAATTCTCCGGAATTTCCAGGGGAAACTCTCCGGCATATCCATCAGAAACTTTACGGAATTTCCAGCAGAAACTCTTCGAAAATTCCAGGGAAAGCTCTTCGCAATATTCTTTGGAAATTTGCCCTGGAAATTTCGGAAAATTTCCCCAGGAAATTTCGGAAAATTTCCCCAGAAAATTTCGGAAAATTTCCCCAGAAAATTTCGGAAAATTTCCCCAGAAAATTTCGGAAAATTTCCCCTGGAAATTTCGGAAAATTTGCCCTGGAAATTTCGGAAAATTTCCCCTGGAAATTTCGAAAAAAATTCGCCTGGAAATTCCGGAAAATTTCCCCTGGAAATTTCGGAGAGATGCCCTGGAAATTTCGAAGAATTTCCCCTAGAAATTCCAGAGAATTTCCCTTGGAAATCGCGGATAATTTTTTTTGAAATTCCGAAGAATTTCCAGGGGAAATTCTCCGGAATTTCCAGGGAAAATTCACCGGAGTTTCCTGGGAAAATTCACCGGAGTTTCCTGGGAGAATTCCCCGGAATTTCCAGGGGAGATTCCCCGAAATTTCCAGGGGAGATTCCCCGGAACTTCCAGGGGAGATTCTCCGGAATTTTCAGGGGAAATTCCCCGGAATTTCCAAGGAAATACTCTGGAATTTCCAGGGGGAAATTCCCGGGAATTTCCAGGGGGAAATTCCCCGGAGTTTCCATTGTGGCGGCCATTTTGGGATTCTGACAAGTCTGTCCTTCAAGCTGGTATAAACAAACGTACTTAACACGTGCAATAATTATTAAATAGCATTCAAATTGGTACTCTTTCTATGTGCACGTCATATGACCTACAAGAAGAAAGTGTGCTGCTGCTGCAGACATGAAGACTGCAGCTCAAACAGCTGATGTTTCACAACTCAAAACGAGAAACAGCTGAACTTTACAGAACCATAAGGATGACACACTTCTCGGCCACAAGCAATATAAATCCTGCAAATTCCTTCTGATGCGTACTGCAAGCCCCGTTGCCAACAACCACCGCACCGTTTCATCCCCTCCAGACTGGACGTTCGTACGATCGAATACGGAAGGAAACCCCAAAGAACCGAGACACACACACAGCATAAATTGAGGAAAAGGTGCAATTTTCTTCCGGGGAACGATTTTGGCTCGTGCTCTGCATTTGCTTCTTTTGTTGTAGGTAGGTACGTTGTGCGCGGGCGCAGTTTTGCCCAACCCAGACCAGACGGAATGCGCTCCTGCACTCTCGTCCGTCCGAAACGAAAGAGTCTACCGAAAGACGAAAGGACGAACCCCCTCGCAACAATACCTAGGACGGCGACGGACAACAATAAGAATGCGTTTGCAGAAAATTCGTCTCCTTCTGAGGTTCGTTTCGGGGTTTGACTTCTGATTCCTGCACAAGAGAAGTAAGTCAATCATCGTCGTCATGTTCAATCCAATTCAAGTGCTTGCTTATTTCTTGTGTTCCGGAAAAGCAAAACAATGCAACTCAAAGTCAGCGATCATTATATTAGAGATGTGATATAGATTTGGCACATAAAAAAATTGCATAAAACTCTCGGGACAAAGACCCCTTCTAGTGCCGAACAACTCCGACAGGGCGAACTGCACGGTTCGGGTCGTAATTATGATAATTATTTGACCTCTTCTTTCGACTGCGTTGCGAGGTTTGTTGAAGTGAACTGGCGCGCAGGCCTCCCAGCTGAGAACGGCACAGTTTGAGGGCCGTATCAGAAAAAGGCGTCTGGCGACTCCAGCAGGACACCAGTCGCCAACAGGGCTTTCTTGTAGAACGAGAGAAGAAAAGTTCACGCAAGCATGGATTTAATCAAATCTGCCCGCACCACACACAGTACACACACCAGGGCCAGCAAGAGAGGTCCCGTGGGGTTATCCGGTGGTGGTACAGAGGTCGAACAATTGCAATTGTAATTGAGAATAATTGGAAATTCGCTGCAGAAGAAGACGACGACGCGTTGACGTCCTGAACACAATAAGGGTCTCAAGCGGTGCACGGTGACGGGTCGCCGACGTTCGAAGCATTTTTAGTCAAATCTTGGTGAAATCTTCAAATTCTCGAAAGGATGAAATCGGCTGCATGAACTGCAACCAGTTTTGGATTCCTCTCCCTGCCGAAACTGCAACATAACTCATACGGTTGGTCGTTAGAACTAATCGCTTTTTCTTCCGTTCCCCTCCTAGACGGAATATGTCGCGATCGCTTGAGCTCGAATGAACGGGAACTGACTGACTGACTGACACCTAAAATCCTCGTATCGAGAGAAGAGCCCTACACAGGGGCTTGGAAGCAACCCGTGCAAGGAATTTTAGGAATGGAACGGCCGACCGACACCGATATGCAACACTGTTTTGTAAATATGTGTAATGCTAGCGGTGACGACTGCATCGGAACTTTTGTAGCGAAGCTGAATTGAAAAGGGCGTAATCTAGGATTCAGAATTCCAAGAAAACGAAACACTAAAAACTTCATTCGAAGTTAACGTTAGCGTTAGCGTAGTTGAACTGTGTACTTCATAGATTGGACACTAATGAAATTCATACGAAGAAACGTTTTCTTCGAAAAGTTTACAGTGCTTCAAGAATACCAACCACGACTGCCAGTATTCCCGCCAACGTACGCCTTCACAATAACTCTAACGTTCTAAGTGTAAACATATTGTAAAGCTCCGATGACCCTGGAGAGATCTGGGTTAACAATAGTCAGTTATTCTCGAGTTGAAAAGCTCGCAACAAATTTAACTTCTGTTTTGTCACCAACAAACATCAGCAAGACTGATAATCTCAACACTTCACGCCCCACGGAGCGATGAGAACGGCAGTGCAGGAGGGGATAGGCATCGCTCAAAAACGACCAGGAGTACCAGAGGGTAATGGACGAGAAGAATGTTGCCAGCAGCTGGATGCTGGTGTCTGGGACCCAGCAGGCATGAAACGATATAGGAAAGCAAGAGCAGCCAAAAAACGAATCCATCACGGAAAGAAAACAGAGCATAAGTAAAATGTGATTGCTCAAGTGCAAGAGAATATGGAGCAGAATGATGTGCGAAGATTTACGAAACTGTCAGTGGGGTGTGGAGAAAAACTGCGCCTTCTCCCGTGTTCAACGGCCGTGATGGAAACTTGCTGACGACAGACAAAACAATGATGGCTGCCAGGTGAAGAGAGCACGTCAAAGAATTGCTGAACGGTGGAATGGAAGAGCGACAGACACACAGCATTCGCATCGACGACGAAGGACAGGCTGGGGAATCTCCAACGCTAAACGAGGTCAACAGAACCATTAGAGGTCTGAAGAACAACAAGGCTGCTGGGAAGGACGAACTCTCGGTCGAGCTTTTCAAGGTAGTGAGCAACTGTATCTAATCTTATACCGCATTATGTTGAAGATATGAGAAGAAGAAGAACTGCGCTAGTTGGTTGTTGCTTCACAGGCTGAGGCCGATGTAGGAGTCCTTCGATGCCAAACATCAGGAGGGTTTTCCTGAGGGCCCATCAACGACGGATCAGATGTTCACCCTGCAGCACATTTCAGGAGTACAACTTGCAGACCCATCATCTGTTTATTGATTTCGAGGCGGTCGACCATGGTTTACCGGCGATACTGATTAGACGACGGGTTCCCAACCGGTGGTCAGCGGCCCCCCTGGGGGGGGCGTGAAGCCAGTCCAAGGGGGCCGCGATGTTACCAAAAAATTGTAAAAAAATTATTCTATTTTGTGCAAATTATACCAATTTTTGATTTTGTATACCGTCACCCCCAAAAGCCACAATTTTAGGAACAATTTTGCAGTATAAAACTAAACGCCTTCAGAAGAAAAATTTTTTCGGCTGCGCCGTTATTTTTCAGCTATGACTCAAGTTGAATGTACATGACATCATTGTTTACGAAATGTGTCTTATTATACCCTTTTTTATCCTGTAAAACCATGCTGAGAGTGTGTGGGTGGGTTCGATTTCCGGTTGGTCCAGGTTTTTTTCGTAAGGGAGAATCAGTGATGGGATTGTTCTCATCGTGATGCATTTTTTTATTCTTAATCACTTAACCTAATTTACAGCTCTTTTGTCCACTAGGGCACTACGTGAGCGATTTCAATTGTCAGCTGCACTTACATTTTTGTACAGCGCCTAGATGTATGCTATTTAACATTATCGAACAGGTTTCCTTTCTGCTGATTTCACCTTTCTACTCTATATATGGTAGAATGATGAGCACAAGGATGATGATGGATGGTCGTTGTTCCTTTCCAGTCCGATTGAGGGTCCATTATGAGTAGCAGTTCGCCGATGTCCAGGTATCCGGGTCCGTTTGAGCCATGGGGCTCAGAAGAGGGTCAGTGTCAGCCACTCTCGGGGGAAGAGCAACTGACGAAAAATTGCATGTGCCGGGGCTGGGAATCAAACCCATGACCATCCGCATATGAAGCGAACGTGTGACCAACTACGCCACGGGCCCCGACTATCGTGATGCAATTCTCGAGTGAAAATAAAGAAGCGCGAGGTTTCTCGGGCCCCTGTTGTTCACGAGTCGATCCCTGGGGAGAATCAATAAATGACGATGCATTTTTAAATCATTTATTTTACATTCTCCTGTCCTCCTTGGTAGCTTATTTTCCCATACTGTAGACGTTCAATATCTGCAACATGACACGAGTTCATCAAGCATTTCTACTTGAATTTACAAAATAATTCTACACGAACTTCTAGCGGAATTCTACATAAATTTCTAAAGGAATTGTACACGCATTTCCAGAGGAATTGTACACGAATTCGTAGAGGAACTTTACACGAATTCGTGAAGGGATTCTGCACGAATTCCCAGAGGAATTCTATAAAAATTTCCATTCTCAGAGGAATTTTACACGAATTCTTGAAGAAATTCTACACGAACTCTCGGAGACATTCTACACGAATTCTCGGAGAAATTCTACATGAATTCCCGGAGGAAGTTTCAGAAGAATTCTACACAAATTCTAACAGGAATCCTACACGAATTGGCAGAGAAATTCTACACATACTTCCAGAGGAATTCTATACTAACTTCCAGAGTAATTTTACATAAATTCTCAGATGAATTCTCGATGACTTTCCAGAGGAATTCTACATTAATTCCCAGAATTATCCACACAAACTTTCAGAAAAATTCTACAAAAAAAATCCCAGTGGAATTCTACACTGAGGACATTTACACGAATTCCCAGAGGAATTCTAAATAAATTATCATAGAAATTTTTCTCCAATTCCTAGAGTTATGTTACACGAACTCCCAGAAGAATTCTACATCAATTCTCCGTAGAATTCTACACAAATTCCCAGAAAAATTCTACACGAATTGCCAGAGGAATTCTACACGCAATCGTAAAAGAATTCTACATGAATTCCCAGAATTATTCTACACAAATTCTCAAAGAAATTTTGCACAAATTCCCAGAGAAATTCTAAACTAATTCGTGAATAATTTTTCTGTGAACTCGTGAAGAATTCTTCTGCGAATTGGTGTAGAATTTCTCTGGGAATTCATGTAGAATTACTCTTGGTATTTTAGCTTTTAGTGGAAAAGGGTTTAGGGTGGGCTTCGTGGCCGTGCGGTTTGCGGCGGCAGTCGTCTAGGCGTATTGTAAGCCTCGGAGTGTGGGTTCGATTCCCGCTCCAGTCGGTGGAAACTTTTCGTCAAATGGAAAATACATCACTGCACGGTGTGCTGAAGCATGATTATTATCGCACTTTCATGAACCTAAAATATTTTTTCGTTATAAGTTAGCCTTAACCGTATAGAAAAAGATTCTGGAGGGTAGAAAATCTTTCATCGGGGAAAATTAAAATAAATTTGATTTTAGTATTGTACCATTTTTCTCATATAAACTAGTGTTATGCAAAAATAGTAAAACTGAACTCGTCCTTAAAAGGACACTTTTCTAATCATAAATTTTCAAACCCTTTGAGTGAAACAAGCGTTGAAGTTTTAACAACGAATAACAAGTTGTTTTCGACGTTCGTTTTATGTGACCAGCCCACTATAGTCTGCCAAAATTCATATATCAGCAATAGAGCGCTATACACTAGGCTATACATGAATTACGTGACCTTTATGTGAAGGTTTTGCGGACAATGAAAAAAAATGTCAAAGACGCAGAAAACGAGCAACACAAAAGGCGCAGCGCTTACTCTTTTCAACTCGTGAATAATCGATTATTGCTAATCCAAAATCGGAACTGTTTGATGGTAGATCTTCAACACTGTTGCAGTGCTTACCGATTTGAAGTTACCTATAAAAAATCGCAATGCAAGGCTTTAACATTTGTTAACTCGTGGAATACGATCTTTATCCTATTCTGTTCAAGTAAGGATAAACCTACGTCACATTGGGTGGTTTTTCGCAACAAATGTAGGTTGCGACAATGTCATTATTACTGCGCGATGGTTTAAATGTCCGACAAAAATCCCTCATGACGAGGAGAACAAACCCGCCGATATTAGCCATCGTCACCCTATATCATAGATGCTGTTAAATTTTTCATATAAATGACAAAACTATCACATTAAGGATATTATTTCGGTAGTAACAAGAAGATAAATTCGGTAAAGGTTTATTTTTTTTAACAAACTCCTTTCATGGACTTGGAAAGGGATCTTTTAAAGGATTCTCTGAAACTCATCCCATGTCTTTGTAGCTATTGGATACCAGATTTAAGAGGGTTATTCTTTTACTGGATGGCCAAGACACCAGAAGAAAGGCAAAAACAGAGAGAAAAAAATGGATAAGAATTCAAGCGAATCCCATGTATTTGACATCACGGGTCCCCGACACATCTCTCACAAGAACAAAAGCTGTTGTGTACCTCTAGACTCAAGGGTATTCAAAAGAAGAGCTCTGGAGCCGTCATTTTCCGGGCACTGCCAAACTACGTGGTCGATGTCTTTATAACCGGAACCGTACTTAGTACAAACATTGATCAACGCGAGGTCAGTTCTGTGTAATTACGCGTCTGACGAGTAATGGTTGGGCATTTTGCAAACTTTGAAGAAAACTCTGGCGAACAAAATGAAACAAAAAATATTGTGTGAAAGTATTCAATCATATATCTCACCTTCCTCTGCGCTCTCCTTTGCGAGAGAGTCCGCCTTCTCATTGCCATAAATTGAGCGATGTGAGGAGATTCATACATAGGATCTTGTATGATCTTTCGACCGGTGCAACCATCCGCTCCCTTATTTTTGTAAAAAAGTAAGAATGCCAGCTTGCAGGTCTCATCGACCGGAGTGCCTAAACAGAACTAATACTATCCGAGAAAATGTAGAAATGGTCTGCGGGCATGTTGAAAATCATCCCCAAAGCGAAGTTGATTGTCCCCAGCTCAGCAATATAAACCGATGAAGGTTCCTGAAGTTTGCAGACACTGAATACGACCTTACAGTTAAGGTCTAATTTGTCTGGGTGAAAAAGATAAGAAGCAAAATCTTCACATAAAGGTCATGCAATTCATGTATAGTGCTCTATTGCTGATATATAAATTTTGGCAGACTATAGTGGGCTGGTCACATAAAACGAACGTCGTAAACAACTTGTTACTCGTTGTAAGAACTTCCACGTTTGTTTCACTCAAAGGGTTTCAAAATTTATGATTAGAAGTGTCCTTTCTAGGACGAGTTCTGTTTTACTATTTTTTGCGTAACACTAGTTTATATGAGAAAAATGGTACAATACTAAAATCAAATTTATTCTAATTTTCCCCGATGAAAGATTTTCTACCCTCCAGAATCTTTTTCTATACGGTTAAGGCTAACTTATAACGAAAAAATATTTTAGGTTCATGAAAGTGCGATAATAATTATGTTTCAGCACACCGTGCACTGGGCCACTGGGTGTTCTGTGTTGTCCGTTGTCTAGTGTAAGTAATGTTCAGTCTGTGCAGCCTCTGGCTGAAGACGGTGTGAATTGTCTTTATTATTGTACAGCTGGAATAGTGTCCAACGATGAATTTAAATAATTGGAGATAAAGGGAGATGATACGATTAGGAAAAGGAGAAACGAAAAAACGAGCGAGGAGTTGAGAAAAAACGCGAGCAATAGTTAGTCGGTATTGGATGAAGGTCACGTGCCGTCGACCGGGAAAGTGGACGAAGTGCCCCGTTCCGACACAGATACACTCCACGAGATTTGCTGCCCTCCTGCCAGACTATCGCTGTCAAAACATCAACCAATCCACGACGGGTTGGGGCGCACCCCTCCCTCTCCGCTTTTTCCTGGAGGACCAGGCATCGGACCTCACCCAGCGAATTCACTGACCTTCGCAATCGACGGTACCGACCCTCAGCGCCCGGCGCGACGGTACCGACCCTCATCTTTATAAAAAACATGCATTATTTGAATAGTGTGCAAATAACAAAATAAGCATTACCCCACTTTTATTTGCTATTTACGATATAATACAGGTTCTCGACTAGTCATGAACAAAATACTACGTGCCAGGACCTGCTGTTTCATGAGTTATTCATAGATTTGTAGAACATACTTTTTCAACTACTTTGATGAAAACTTATGTAAAAATAGTTGAAAAATGTGCAAAATTTTTATCAGCCAGAACCATTAGTATGTATATTTAAACATTCAATGCAAATCATGATTAATAAAACATCAACACATAAAGAAATAGTCAAAATTGATTTTTTTGAGTACTTTTGATTAAATGTCAGATAGCGCCATCTACGTAAGTTTTGGAGTATTAGTGTTTTCGGAAGAAATGTCAAAAACATAACAACAAACAACTCTGTCGAACATACGAGGCTTCTGTAAAAAGATAGAACTGATCTAGATCAGTTCTAACTTATCTAGATCAAATATCGAGTTACCAAAATTTGGTCCACATTACCCCAAGCCTTTTTGTAGAAGACACCAAACCTCTAGGATGCATATCCAGAGCGCTAGAGGTTTTGTCTGTCGATAATGGCATCCTGCCCCGGTGTGCGACATCTACGTCTCATCAATTCAAACGCGGACGTAGCGCTGGAACCAGTTTGTCCCTACTTGTCCCGGCTCCACGTGGCCCCACACGTGCCGTCAGTGCATCAAATTCCTCAGACCGAACAGCTTCCATGGAGTGCTTTAGAGTCCTTCGAAATACCGCCACCCTCTACCAGTCATCGAATAAAAAAAAACAAATTGTAAGTAATTTTCACCAGTATGCTATCCACTCTCCCACGCACCAAAAGCTCCCCCATCCGAAACGCCCTGGGAGCCGGGAGTCAAAAGAAGCCTTGTGAGCCCACCTCGGAAGCTGCCGTTGGCTGGACCAGCAGCTTATGGCTTAGGCACGACCCCTTCTGGCCGGAGCGATCGACTCCCGGGGTCAAAAGTTGTTTCATCATGTAGGATTCCTCAGGGAATTCGTGTACAAATTTTCTGAACATTCGTGTACAATTCCTTTAGCAATTCGTGTAGAATTCGTCTGAGAATTCGTGTAGAATTCCTCTACGATTTCGGCTAGAATAATTCTACCCGAAATGGTAGGGGAATTCTACACGAATTTCCAGAGGAATTCTACACGAATTGCTAAAGGAATTGTACACGATTTTTCAGAGAATTTTTGCACGAATTCACAGAGCAATCCTGCATGAATACTCGGAGGAATTCTACCCGAATTCCCAGAGAAATTCTACCCCAATTCACAGAGGAATTCTGCACGAATTCGTAAAGGAATTCTACATGACTTCCCCAAATAATTCTTCGCGAATCCGCGGAGAAATTCTACACGAATTCCCGGAGGAAGTTCACACGACTTCCCAGAGGATCTATACACGAATGTACAGAGGAATTGTGCACGAATTCGCAGAAGAATTCTACACAAATTGCCAGAGGAATTCTACACGAATTTCCAGAGGAATTCTAGAAATTTCTCGGATGAATTCTGTACGAAATCGTAAAGGAATTGTTCACGAATTTTCAGAGGATTTCTACACGAATTCCTAGAGGAATCCTTCATGAATTCCCAGAGGAATCCTTCATGAATTCCCAGAGGAATTCTACATGAATTCCTAGATAAATTCTACATGAATTCCCAGAATAATTCTGTACAAATTCTCGAAGAAATTCTACGCGTATTCCCGGAGGAATTTCACATGATTTCCCAGTGGAGTTCTACACGAATTAATAGAGGAATTCTACATGAATTCCCAGAATAATACTTTACACATTCTTGGAGAAATTCTACACGAATTTCCACAGGAATTCTACTCGAATTCCAAGAGGATTTCGCCACGAACTCCCTGAGAAATTCTGTACGATCTTCCAGAGGAATTCTACACAAATTCCTAGAATAATTCTACTCGAATTGTACAATGGGGGCGAATGTGTTACACAGGGCGTAGGATCTCTACGTCGTCGTTCGTCGTTGTGAGTAGGAAAATTACAGGGTGCGGCAGGAAAAAATGCGAAAAGTTCAAGGCACTATTACACGCTAAATATGGGATATATATGACTATTTTTTCATGACAGTGTATCAGTCAATGTCTATATTCTAGCACTGAAAAATAAAAATGAACATATTTGATGTTTAACATGTGATAATGTAGGCCTAATAAGCGGATATCAATAAACTGCGCGCCCAATGGTCATTAAACAAAATGACTATAACAGTAACAAAATTAGCTAAAATTCGATGAACAACCAGACCACACTGATCCAGAACCATGTAGTTTCACATACCAGATGAAATAAGTACATATATTTGATGATATTGTAGAGAAAATCAACAATTTTGTTTTATCAGATGCGAAATTTAGCGACCTGTGCGATTTTCTGCGGTTTGAAAATTCTGGTTGTCTTCATCTTCAGGCGCCGCCCTGTAAAGGTTAGTGACCAAAATGGGAAATTTTTTAATAAACTTTTCAGAAAACTAGCCTATTATAGATCATGGAACGTTGAAACATAGATTGGTTAATGTCAAATGGACGAAAATGTGGTTTGAATTTGAAAAACACTTTCGCATTTTTTCCTGCCGCATACTGTATGTAATGGTTCCGGATGACGATTGCAATACTTAACTTAGTCTAATAAGCGGAGCGAAGTTTCACGACTGGATGTGCGTCAAAATTCGTATAATTTTCTTGCTACAAAACACTGCCCAACGAAAATTGTGTTGTGTTGTTGATCCTTAGCCAAATAATCATCAAATTTGTGAACTACGATTACTAGAGTTTCCGGTTTTAAATGATACTCTTTTCAACCTTACATCGAATTCCCATTTGGCCCTTTGCACAATTCTACCCAAGACACCCCGAAGGCACCCTCTTCAAGACGAAAACATTCCAAAAGCTACGTGCAGTTATTGTTTATGTTCAGGATCAACAGTATTGCTTCCTACACGACAAGCCAACCGGCATTCGTAAGGCGATAACGACTGAAGAAAAACCAATCTAGGCAGGGGAAATATCACCAAGAAGGAATCACTCACCGAGAGAAGCCCCTGGCCGCGCTGTCGCTGCGTGACACTTCGATTCCGATTGCATTGAAATCCACAAACCGGCGTGGCGGTGTCTGGTAGGGGTTCGATTGATTGATTTCTGATTCTGATTCTGATTCTGAGATGAAACGATATGGAATGATGTCTGGGACGGTTTTTGGCGGGAAATTTGAATCGAAGCCGGATTCTCGTTGTATCCCGTTCTGGAATTCCGAGAAAAAAAAACTGAAACGAATGTTAATATCGCGAAGTTTATGATGGCAAATTTACATATACTTTTTTTTTTGGTTGCCGACCGCCGAATTCCCGTTGCAGTCGTTGCACTCCGCGAGGACCTCCCGAAGAATCGTGGCAGAATAAGGCATTAGCTGAGCTGAGTGCCGGATTTCTTCCGTTTAATTGGATTCGATTATGTGAATAATATGCAAATTTGTAGCTGTAGCGAGAGGCGACAGGAGAGAGCTGCATCAACCGATGCCACCTAATGGAGGGTGATGGCCTCTTTGATTTCAACGACGCGACGCAGGAAATGTTGTTGCCCGAAATAAGAAAGAAAAACACTATGCGCATCCATGGGTTGGGTACGATTAGGAAAGGGTTAAGAAGAGCACAAGAATGCTGTTCGCCTGCTGGTGGTGCTGTTGCTACCTGGGATGCTGCAGTCAATATGCAAAATTTATTGTATCGAGATTATGACTGCTTAATTGAGTTTCGTTCGCGGAGCCTTGGGAAGAGGCAAGAGGTGGCATTCTTCTCACCGGCGACGCGGCGAGCGAGTGCATTGTCAATAGGCGAACGAGGTGATGAGTCTTTTGTTGTAGGTAACGAACAACGGGATTCCAACTGTGAACAAAAGCAAACAGTTGATTTTGTGTGTTTAAGTTTGACACAGTGGATTCTGTGATGGTATTGTAAATGATTCTATAACATTTACCCGAAAACCATTTACCCGAAAGACATTTACCCGAAAACCATTTACCCGAATGTAACATATACCCGAAGGCCAAATACCCGAATGCGACATTTACCCGAACGCGACATTTACCCGAATGCGACACTTACCCGAATGCGACACTTACCCGAATGCGACATTTACCCGAATAGTTTATTACTATGCACAAATTATGATTTTGTAAATAAAGTTCACTTATTTTGTTCTATTTAAAAAGTGCATGTATTATTTTGTATTGTGGATCAGAAAAGCATTTTGATATTCCTCAAGAACCCATTTTATCAAATTTTCCCTGGAATGATCCGCGATAGGAATTCACAGGGCATATGCTTGAATAAAACTCATAACTGCAGCTTACATTTGTTATGTTAACGCTGTTAGCGTTCACCCTAGATATTTACCCTTCTTTGATTCATATGCTGTTCTTTTGATAAGCAAAGAACAGTTTATGATTTATTTACCCTTCTTTGATTCATATGCTGTTCTTTTGATAAGCAAAGAACAGTTTATGATTTAAAGAAGAAAATCAACATATCATTAGAAAATAATATTTGACAGAAAAGTTTGCAGATTGTTCACCAAAACAGAACATCCCATTATTAAAAAAGGAAAAAATCTTAGATGTAGACTTGGAATCCATCACTCAATCAAGTAAGAGTGTAATTTAAAAGAACATCATATAATCGAAACAAGGACAAAACTTATATGCATCCCAACTAACAATAATGGTAGCTGAATAACAGCTTATTCAATCAAAATTTCAAAAATTAAGCTTATGATTGACTTATTCTTCTATTGTACAGCAACAATGTTTGTTGTGCAGTTAGTAGTTCGAACGCCTACAAAATATGCAACAGTGCAACTCGAAAGAACAGCCTTTGAAGAGAAGAAGGGAAAATCTCCGAAGGATAGGTACTAGTTTGGCCACCAAACAACACAGTGATACTATGTCTGTTAAAGAAACTCTACCCCCCTAACCCCGAATGCCATCATAACCTCGAATAGGACATTGTTCCAAAAGCCATTTCCCCGAATGGGTCATCACCCCGATAGATATGTATAATAGTTCCCTAAAGGATATAGATAGAAAGATGGATTCACGGGTCTCCTATGGGATTAGTAGATCGTCCGCAACAAACTAAATAACATTTCAACTCCAACTCGCAAAAGTAACCTCTTATGGAAAGAATGAATACATTATATGGAGAAATTACCAGTTTAGCCAGTACCAGCCGACCAACTCATCAACAGTTTACGGGTGGACAATGTAAATTCGAAAGAACAGCCTATTTTAAAAAGAAGGCAAATCTTATAAGAAGGGGATAATACTTGCGGTATGGCTGCCAGTTCGTGATCGTGTATATAAGTAGCTAATTTTGCATTTTTTGGGCGAGCTCCTGATTGATTCGGATTGACGTTCGGGCTAATTGGATGGAGCCGTAAAAGAACAGAATATCAACAAAAATCCTTTGATTAAAATAGCATTGTGACAGCCAGTTAGTCCTGTACCAGAGTGCTTGATGGTCACTCAGTCTGATGATTATTAGGTCTAACCAAAGCCTGCTATATGATACCGGGCCATAACATATTTATTATTGACAAATCATATGGGGATCAGGTACACATTTTTTTAATTTTTCGGGTAAGTGTCGCATTCGGGTAAATGTCGTATTCGGGTAAATGTCGCATTCGGGTATTTGTCGCATTCGGGTATTTGTCGCATTCGGGTATTTGTCGCATTCGGGTATTTGTCGCATTCGGGTAAATGACGTTCGGGTAAATGTCATTCGGGTAAATGTGTTTCGGGTAAATGGTTTTCGGGTAAATGTTATAGAACCATTGTAAATATAGTGGAGGTTCAATGCACTTTTGAAGTAGCTAGCACATTCTTGGCGTTGTTCTACGACTTAAGGTAGATAGGTAGTATATTCAGGTAAATATTATTCGAAGTCATACCGAATCACATCGAAACGGCGAATCTTTAAAACAAAAAGTGGTAAGCAGCTTTATCAGGGTGTCTACTACCTGCAGAACCCTGGAACACATGGAATCCTCAGAAAAGCTCTGAAGGAGCTTCTTTCTTCCATAGGTTTTCACGGTATTGTTCCCAGAGACATTTTCGTGGATTTTCTTGCAGGATTAATCCCAAGATCTCCACAAGAGTCCTTCTCGACAAATCTCAGCTTTGTCGCGGAATTTATCCTAGAGTTTTTCTCGGGATTCCTCTTGAATATTTTTTTCTCGATTCCTCCCGGTGTTCCTCTTGGGATTTTCCCAGTAGATCTTCCCGGGTTTTCTTCCGAAGTTTCTAGAGGAGTTTTTCCTAGGATTTCTACTAGAGCTCCTCCAAGGAGATTTTCACGAATATTCTGCAGGAGTTCCTCCCGAAATTTCGTCTGAAGTTTATCCTGTAATTTCTTCAAGATATATACGTGAGCTTTCTTCGAGTGTTTCTGCCTGGATTTGTACAGGAGTTTCTGTCGGGATGCTTCCTCCTAAAGTTTCTCGTAGGGTCTCTTTTGAAGTTTCATCTGAGATGTCTCTCGTTGTTTCTCCCGAAACTGCTCTCAGAAGATTCGTTTCGGTGTTGATCCTGGGATGTCTCTCAGAGTATTTTTTTTTTCTGAAATTATTCTGAACTTTCTCCGAAGATTTATTCTGGAGTGCCTTTTAGGATTTCTGCAAGAGCTTTTGCTGATGTTTCTCTTGGAGTTATTCCCGTGATATCAGAGCTTTTTTTAAGCTTTTCCTCACAGTGCTTTATATAATTTCTTGCAGTGTCCCCCTGAGATTTATTTTTCATAGATTTTCTCGGATTTATTTCCAGATTTCCTTATTTCCGGAATACTTCGCCAATTGTCCCGAGATTCTGAGTGTTGTTTTTGAGACTTCTTTAATGGCTTCTGTCGGAATTTTTACAGGGATTTTTTCAGAATTTTTTCTCGGAATGTCTCCTGGGATAACCTATAAAATTCTTTATGAGAAATTTTCGGGAAAATAAATCAGAAAGAATCCAGGTGAAATTTTGCGAAAAACTTTGCAAAAATCTATTAAAGAAATTTCGAAAGGAACTTTCGGAGTACATGATCCTGGGAGATAAGATAATGTTATGGAAATTCAAAGAGGAACTCTGAAAACCTTTAAGAGAAATCCCGGCAGTGACTATGGGTGAAATATCGCGAAAAAATTCCAAAAGAAATATGGAAAACCTCTCTGAGGGAATCTCGCAAAAAATTTGAGAGAAGCTATTAGAACACTACTCCATAGAACCACAAAGAAAAAGCTCTGCACAAAATTGGGGTACATTTTGGAATAATCTCGAATCGGAATCCAGCAATAAACTCTGGAAAACTTCTGGAAGAAATCAAGAGAGGTACAACCGTGAAGAGCTTGGGAGAACAGGAGAAAGCCAGAAAATTAAAAAAAAAAAAAACTGCGGGGCAGATCTGCAGGAAGTAAAGAACTTTAGATAAAATCAAGAAAACGCGTGGTGAATTCTGTGAGATAATTGAAAAAATGAATTGAGTAATTGCAGTCGATAATCCAAGGAAGAATCCCGGAAAGAATTCAAGCGAAAAAAAACTGAGATTTTTGACATACAGCTCCTTAAAGAAGTGTCCCACAAATCCATCAGTATGGGATCCCCCTTTCAAAAGGAAGAGAGGTCTCATACCATGTCAAGAAGCTTCCGCGGCCCTCAAGACATCCGCATACAAGTTTTCACGCCGATCGGTTCAGTGATTTCCGAGTCTGCCAGACAAACAGACATCAACTCATGTTTATATGTATGAAAGATAGATTACACTAGTTTGCAGCATTTTTGAACTCGGTAAGCTGATGATCACTTTTGGTGTAGAATCATGTCCTGAGTTCGAAAACGCGAAGAAAAAAAAATACAGTAGAGCTCCGGGGAAAAATTACAGTAGTTGCTCCGGGGACTCCTGCGAGTTCAAGACAAAACTGAATCAACATTATTTCTCCATAGTACACGGTTCGTGGATGCAGTTCTCCAACCTCGTTCATGCCTGATGCTCGCCAAGTAACGCTCCACCTGATTCGCTCAACGTGCTCTCTGCGTTCCACGCCTTCTTGTGCCAACTGGATCTGTCTCGAACACCAACTTTGCAGGGTTGTTGTTCGGCAATCTTGCAACATGCCCTACCCTTCGGCTTTTCACAGATCCCTGAGAGGATTCTCCTCACAATTCTGAGAGGATTCTCCACAGAATCCTGAGAGGATTCTTCACAGAATCCAGAGAGGATTCTTTATAGAATCCTGAGCGTATTCTCCATGAAATCCTTGAAGGATTCTCCTCAGAATCCTGGGAGGATTCTCCTCAGAATCCTGGGAGGATTCTCCTCAGAATCCTGGGAGGATTCTCCTCAGAATCCTGGGAGGATTCTCCTCAGAATCCTGGGAGGATTCTCCTCAGAATCCTAGGAGGATTCTCCTCAGAATCCTGGGAGGATTCTCCTCAGAATCCTGGGAGGATTCTCCTCAGAATCCTGGGAGGATTCTCCTCAGAATCCTGGGAGGATTCTCCTCAGAATCCTGGGAGGATTCTCCTCAGAATCCTGGGAGGATTCTCCTCAGAATCCTGGGAGGATTCTCCTCAGAATCCTGGGAGGATTCTCCTCAGAATCCTGGGAGGATTCTCCTCAGAATCCTGGGAGGATTCTCCTCAGAATCCTGGGAGGATTCTCCTCAGAATCCTGGGAGGATTCTCCTCAGAATCCTGGGAGGATTCTCCTCAGAATCCTGGGAGGATTCTCCTCAGAATCCTGGGAGGATTCTCCTCAGAATCCTGGGAGGATTCTCCTCAGAATCCTGGGAGGATTCTCCTCAGAATCCTGGGAGGATTCTCCTCAGAATCCTGGGAGGATTCTCCTCAGAATCCTGGGAGGATTCTCCTCAGAATCCTGGGAGGATTCTCCTCAGAATCCTGGGAGGATTCTCCTCAGAATCCTGGGAGGATTCTCCTCAGAATCCTGGGAGGATTCTCCTCAGAATCCTGGGAGGATTCTCCTCAGAATCCTGGGAGGATTCTCCTCAGAATCCTGGGAGGATTCTCCTCAGAATCCTGGAAGGATTCTCCTCAGAATCCTGGAAGGATTCTCCTCAGAATCCTGGGAGGATTCTCCTCAGAATCCTGGAAGGATTCTCCTCAGAATCCTGGAAGGATTCTCCTCAGAATCCTGGAAGGATTCTCCTCAGAATCCTGGAAGGATTCTCCTCAGAATCCTGGAAGGATTCTCCTCAGAATCCTGGAAGGATTCTCCTCAGAATCCTGGAAGGATTCTCCTCAGAATCCTGGAAGGATTCTCCTCAGAATCCTGGAAGGATTCTCCTCAGAATCCTGGGAGGATTCTCCTCAGAGTCCTGGGAGGATTCTCCACAGAATCCTGGGAGGATTCTCCACAGAATCCTGGGAGGATTCTCCTCAGAATCCTGGGAGGATTCTCCTCAGAATCCTGGGAGGATTCTCCTCAGAATCCTGGGAGGATTCTCCTCAGAATCCTGGGAGGATTCTCCTCAGAATCCTGGGAGGATTCTCCTCAGAATCCTGGGAGGATTCTCCTCAGAATCCTGGGAGGATTCTCCTAAGAATCCTGGGAGAATTCTCCTCAGAATCCTGGGAGGATTCTCCTCAAAATCCTGAGAGGATTCTCCACAGAATCCTGAGAGGATTCTCCACAGAATCCTGAGAGGATTCTCCACAGAATCCTGAGAGGATTCTCCACAGAATCCTGAGAGGATTCTCCACAGAATCCTGAGAGGATTCTCCACAGAATCCTGAGAGGATTCTCCACAGAATCCTGAGAGGATTCTCCACAGAATCCTGAGAGGATTCTCCACAGAATCCTGAGAGGATTCTCCACAGAATCCTGAGAGAATTCTCCACAGAATCCTGAGAGGATTCTCCACAGAATCCTGAGAGGATTCTCCACAGAATCCTGAGAGGATTCTCCACAGAATCCTGAGAGGATTCTCCACAGAATCCTGAGAGGATTCTCCACAGAATCCTGAGAGGATTCTCCACAGAATCCTGAGAGGATTCTCCACAGAATCCTGAGAGGATTCTCCACAGAATCCTGAGAGGATTCTCCACAAAATCCTGAGATGATTCTCTACAAAATCCTGGGAGGATTCTTCTCAGAATCCTGGGAGGATTCTCCTCAGAATCCTGGGAGGATTCTCCTCAGAATCCTGGGAGGATTCTCCTCAGAACTCTGGAAAACTTCTGGAAGAAATCAAGAGAGGTACAACTGTAGAGAGGCCGTGAAGAGCTTGGGAGAACAGGAGAAAGCCAGAAAATAAAAAAAACTGCGGGGCAGATCTTCAGCAAATAAAGAACTTTAGATAAAATCAAGAAAACGCGTGGTGAATTCTGTGAGATAATTGAAAAAATGAATTGAGGAATTGCAGTCGATATCCAAGGAAGAATCCCGGAAAGAATTCAAGCGAAAAAAAAACTGAGATTTTTGACATACAGCTCCTTAAAGAAGTGTCCCACAAATCCATCAGTATGGGATCCCCCTTTCAAAAGGAAGAGAGGTCTCATACCATGTCAAGAAGCTTCCGCGGCCCTCAAGACATCCGCATACAAGTTTTCACGCCGATCGGTTCAGTGATTTCCGAGTCTGCCAGACAAACAGACATCAACTCATGTTTATATGTATGAAAGATAGATTACACTAGTTTGCAGCATTTTTGAACTCGGTAAGCTGATGATCACTTTTGGTGTAGAATCATGTCCTGAGTTCGAAAACGCGAAGAAAAAAAAATACAGTAGAGCTCCGGGGAAAAATTACAGTAGTTGCTCCGGGGACTCCTGCGAGTTCAAGACAAAACTGAATCAACATTATTTCTCCATAGTACACGGTTCGTGGATGCAGTTCTCCAACCTCGTTCATGCCTGATGCTCGCCAAGTAACGCTCCACCTGATTCGCTCAACGTGCTCTCTGCGTTCCACGCCTTCTTGTGCCAACTGGATCTGTCTCGAACACCAACTTTGCAGGGTTGTTGTTCGGCAATCTTGCAACATGCCCTACCCTTCGGCTTTTCACAGATCCCTGAGAGGATTCTCCTCACAATTCTGAGAGGATTCTCCACAGAATCCTGAGAGGATTCTTCACAGAATCCAGAGAGGATTCTTTATAGAATCCTGAGCGTATTCTCCATGAAATCCTTGAAGGATTCTCCTCAGAATCCTGGGAGGATTCTCCTCAGAATCCTGGGAGGATTCTCCTCAGAATCCTGGGAGGATTCTCCTCAGAATCCTGGGAGGATTCTCCTCAGAATCCTGGGAGGATTCTCCTCAGAATCCTAGGAGGATTCTCCTCAGAATCCTGGGAGGATTCTCCTCAGAATCCTGGGAGGATTCTCCTCAGAATCCTGGGAGGATTCTCCTCAGAATCCTGGGAGGATTCTCCTCAGAATCCTGGGAGGATTCTCCTCAGAATCCTGGGAGGATTCTCCTCAGAATCCTGGGAGGATTCTCCTCAGAATCCTGGGAGGATTCTCCTCAGAATCCTGGGAGGATTCTCCTCAGAATCCTGGGAGGATTCTCCTCAGAATCCTGGGAGGATTCTCCTCAGAATCCTGGGAGGATTCTCCTCAGAATCCTGGGAGGATTCTCCTCAGAATCCTGGGAGGATTCTCCTCAGAATCCTGGGAGGATTCTCCTCAGAATCCTGGAAGGATTCTCCTCAGAATCCTGGGAGGATTCTCCTCAGAATCCTGGAAGGATTCTCCTCAGAATCCTGGAAGGATTCTCCTCAGAATCCTGGAAGGATTCTCCTCAGAATCCTGGAAGGATTCTCCTCAGAATCCTGGAAGGATTCTCCTCAGAATCCTGGAAGGATTCTCCTCAGAATCCTGGGAGGATTCTCCTCAGAGTCCTGGGAGGATTCTCCACAGAATCCTGGGAGGATTCTCCACAGAATCCTGGGAGGATTCTCCTCAGAATCCTGGGAGGATTCTCCTCAGAATCCTGGGAGGATTGTCCTCAGAATCCTGGGAGGATTCTCCTCAGAATCCTGGGAGGATTCTCCTCAGAATCCTGGGAGGATTCTCCTCAGAATCCTGGGAGGATTCTCCTCAGAATCCTGGGAGGATTCTCCTCAGAATCCTGGGAGGATTCTCCTAAGAATCCTGGGAGAATTCTCCTCAGAATCCTGGGAGGATTCTCCTCAAAATCCTGAGAGGATTCTCCACAGAATCCTGAGAGGATTCTCCACAGAATCCTGAGAGGATTCTCCACAGAATCCTGAGAGGATTCTCCACAGAATCCTGAGAGGATTCTCCACAGAATCCTGAGAGGATTCTCCACAGAATCCTGAGAGGATTCTCCACAGAATCCTGAGAGGATTCTCCACAGAATCCTGAGAGGATTCTCCACAGAATCCTGAGAGGATTCTCCACAGAATCCTGAGAGGATTCTCCACAGAATCCTGAGAGAATTCTCCACAGAATCCTGAGAGGATTCTCCACAGAATCCTGAGAGGATTCTCCACAGAATCCTGAGAGGATTCTCCACAGAATCCTGAGAGGATTCTCCACAGAATCCTGAGAGGATTCTCCACAGAATCCTGAGAGGATTCTCCACAGAATCCTGAGAGGATTCTCCACAGAATCCTGAGAGGATTCTCCACAGAATCCTGAGAGGATTCTCCACAGAATCCTGAGAGGATTCTCCACAAAATCCTGAGATGATTCTCTACAAAATCCTGGGAGGATTCTTCTCAGAATCCTGGGAGGATTCTCCTCAGAATCCTGGGAGGATTCTCCTCAGAATCCTGGGAGGATTCTCCTCAGAACTCTGGAAAACTTCTGGAAGAAATCAAGAGAGGTACAACTGTAGAGAGGCCGTGAAGAGCTTGGGAGAACAGGAGAAAGCCAGAAAATAAAAAAAACTGCGGGGCAGATCTTCAGCAAATAAAGAACTTTAGATAAAATCAAGAAAACGCGTGGTGAATTCTGTGAGATAATTGAAAAAATGAATTGAGGAATTGCAGTCGATATCCAAGGAAGAATCCCGGAAAGAATTCAAGCGAAAAAAAAACTGAGATTTTTGACATACAGCTCCTTAAAGAAGTGTCCCACAAATCCATCAGTATGGGATCCCCCTTTCAAAAGGAAGAGAGGTCTCATACCATGTCAAGAAGCTTCCGCGGCCCTCAAGACATCCGCATACAAGTTTTCACGCCGATCGGTTCAGTGATTTCCGAGTCTGCCAGACAAACAGACATCAACTCATGTTTATATGTATGAAAGATAGATTACACTAGTTTGCAGCATTTTTGAACTCGGTAAGCTGATGATCACTTTTGGTGTAGAATCATGTCCTGAGTTCGAAAACGCGAAGAAAAAAAAATACAGTAGAGCTCCGGGGAAAAATTACAGTAGTTGCTCCGGGGACTCCTGCGAGTTCAAGACAAAACTGAATCAACATTATTTCTCCATAGTACACGGTTCGTGGATGCAGTTCTCCAACCTCGTTCATGCCTGATGCTCGCCAAGTAACGCTCCACCTGATTCGCTCAACGTGCTCTCTGCGTTCCACGCCTTCTTGTGCCAACTGGATCTGTCTCGAACACCAACTTTGCAGGGTTGTTGTTCGGCAATCTTGCAACATGCCCTACCCTTCGGCTTTTCACAGATCCCTGAGAGGATTCTCCTCACAATTCTGAGAGGATTCTCCACAGAATCCTGAGAGGATTCTTCACAGAATCCAGAGAGGATTCTTTATAGAATCCTGAGCGTATTCTCCATGAAATCCTTGAAGGATTCTCCTCAGAATCCTGGGAGGATTCTCCTCAGAATCCTGGGAGGATTCTCCTCAGAATCCTAGGAGGATTCTCCTCAGAATCCTGGGAGGATTCTCCTCAGAATCCTGGGAGGATTCTCCTCAGAATCCTGGGAGGATTCTCCTCAGAATCCTGGGAGGATTCTCCTCAGAATCCTGGGAGGATTCTCCTCAGAATCCTGGGAGGATTCTCCTCAGAATCCTGGGAGGATTCTCCTCAGAATCCTGGGAGGATTCTCCTCAGAATCCTGGGAGGATTCTCCTAAGAATCCTGGGAGAATTCTCCTCAGAATCCTGGGAGGATTCTCCTCAAAATCCTGAGAGGATTCTCCACAGAATCCTGAGAGGATTCTCCACAGAATCCTGAGAGGATTCTCCACAGAATCCTGAGAGGATTCTCCACAGAATCCTGAGAGGATTCTCCACAGAATCCTGAGAGGATTCTCCACAGAATCCTGAGAGGATTCTCCACAGAATCCTGAGAGGATTCTCCACAGAATCCTGAGAGGATTCTCCACAGAATCCTGAGAGAATTCTCCACAGAATCCTGAGAGGATTCTCCACAGAATCCTGAGAGGATTCTCCACAGAATCCTGAGAGGATTCTCCACAGAATCCTGAGAGGATTCTCCACAGAATCCTGAGAGGATTCTCCACAGAATCCTGAGAGGATTCTCCACAGAATCCTGAGAGGATTCTCCACAGAATCCTGAGAGGATTCTCCACAGAATCCTGAGAGGATTCTCCACAGAATCCTGAGAGGATTCTCCACAAAATCCTGAGATGATTCTCTACAAAATCCTGGGAGGATTCTTCTCAGAATCCTGGGAGGATTCTCCTCAGAATCCTGGGAGGATTCTCCTCAGAATCCTGGGAGGATTCTCCTCAGAACTCTGGAAAACTTCTGGAAGAAATCAAGAGAGGTACAACTGTAGAGAGGCCGTGAAGAGCTTGGGAGAACAGGAGAAAGCCAGAAAATAAAAAAAACTGCGGGGCAGATCTTCAGCAAATAAAGAACTTTAGATAAAATCAAGAAAACGCGTGGTGAATTCTGTGAGATAATTGAAAAAAGGAATTGAGGAATTGCAGTCGATATCCAAGGAAGAATCCCGGAAAGAATTCAAGCGAAAAAAAAACTGAGATTTTTGACATACAGCTCCTTAAAGAAGTGTCCCACAAATCCATCAGTATGGGATCCCCCTTTCAAAAGGAAGAGAGGTCTCATACCATGTCAAGAAGCTTCCGCGGCCCTCAAGACATCCGCATACAAGTTTTCACGCCGATCGGTTCAGTGATTTCCGAGTCTGCCAGACAAACAGACATCAACTCATGTTTATATGTATGAAAGATAGATTACACTAGTTTGCAGCATTTTTGAACTCGGTAAGCTGATGATCACTTTTGGTGTAGAATCATGTCCTGAGTTCGAAAACGCGAAGAAAAAAAAATACAGTAGAGCTCCGGGGAAAAATTACAGTAGTTGCTCCGGGGACTCCTGCGAGTTCAAGACAAAACTGAATCAACATTATTTCTCCATAGTACACGGTTCGTGGATGCAGTTCTCCAACCTCGTTCATGCCTGATGCTCGCCAAGTAACGCTCCACCTGATTCGCTCAACGTGCTCTCTGCGTTCCACGCCTTCTTGTGCCAACTGGATCTGTCTCGAACACCAACTTTGCAGGGTTGTTGTTCGGCAATCTTGCAACATGCCCTACCCTTCGGCTTTTCACAGATCCCTGAGAGGATTCTCCTCACAATTCTGAGAGGATTCTCCACAGAATCCTGAGAGGATTCTTCACAGAATCCAGAGAGGATTCTTTATAGAATCCTGAGCGTATTCTCCATGAAATCCTTGAAGGATTCTCCTCAGAATCCTGGGAGGATTCTCCTCAGAATCCTGGGAGGATTCTCCTCAGAATCCTGGGAGGATTCTCCTCAGAATCCTGGGAGGATTCTCCTCAGAATCCTGGGAGGATTCTCCTCAGAATCCTAGGAGGATTCTCCTCAGAATCCTGGGAGGATTCTCCTCAGAATCCTGGGAGGATTCTCCTCAGAATCCTGGGAGGATTCTCCTCAGAATCCTGGGAGGATTCTCCTCAGAATCCTGGGAGGATTCTCCTCAGAATCCTGGGAGGATTCTCCTCAGAATCCTGGGAGGATTCTCCTCAGAATCCTGGGAGGATTCTCCTCAGAATCCTGGGAGGATTCTCCTCAGAATCCTGGGAGGATTCTCCTCAGAATCCTGGGAGGATTCTCCTCAGAATCCTGGGAGGATTCTCCTCAGAATCCTGGGAGGATTCTCCTCAGAATCCTGGAAGGATTCTCCTCAGAATCCTGGAAGGATTCTCCTCAGAATCCTGGGAGGATTCTCCTCAGAATCCTGGAAGGATTCTCCTCAGAATCCTGGAAGGATTCTCCTCAGAATCCTGGAAGGATTCTCCTCAGAATCCTGGAAGGATTCTCCTCAGAATCCTGGAAGGATTCTCCTCAGAATCCTGGAAGGATTCTCCTCAGAATCCTGGAAGGATTCTCCTCAGAATCCTGGAAGGATTCTCCTCAGAATCCTGGAAGGATTCTCCTCAGAATCCTGAGAGGATTCTCCACAGAATCCTGAGAGAATTCTCCACAGAATCCTGAGAGGATTCTCCACAGAATCCTGGGAGGATTCTCCTCAGAATCCTGGGAGGATTCTCCTCAGAATCCTGGGAGGATTCTCCTCAGAATCCTGGGAGGATTCTCCTCAGAATCCTGGGAGGATTCTCCTCAGAATCCTGGGAGGATTCTCCTCAGAATCCTGGAAGGATTCTCCTCAGAATCCTGGAAGGATTCTCCTCAGAATCCTGGGAGGATTCTCCTCAGAATCCTGGAAGGATTCTCCTCAGAATCCTGGAAGGATTCTCCTCAGAATCCTGGAAGGATTCTCCTCAGAATCCTGGAAGGATTCTCCTCAGAATCCTGGAAGGATTCTCCTCAGAATCCTGGAAGGATTCTCCTCAGAATCCTGGAAGGATTCTCCTCAGAATCCTGGAAGGATTCTCCTCAGAATCCTGGAAGGATTCTCCTCAGAATCCTGGAAGGATTCTCCTCAGAATCCTGGAAGGATTCTCCACAGAATCCTGAGAGGATTCTCCACAGAATCCTGAGAGGATTCTCCACAGAATCCTGAGAGGATTCTCCACAGAATCCTGAGAGGATTCTCCACAGAATCCTGAGAGGATTCTCCACAGAATCCTGAGAGGATTCTCCACAGAATCCTGAGAGGATTCTCCACAGAATCCTGAGAGGATTCTCCACAGAATCCTGAGAGGATTCTCCACAGAATCCTGAGAGGATTCTCCACAGAATCCTGAGAGGATTCTCCACAGAATCCTGAGAGAATTCTCCACAGAATCCTGAGAGGATTCTCCACAGAATCCTGAGAGGATTCTCCACAGAATCCTGAGAGGATTCTCCACAGAATCCTGAGAGGATTCTCCACAGAATCCTGAGAGGATTCTCCACAGAATCCTGAGAGGATTCTCCACAGAATCCTGAGAGGATTCTCCACAGAATCCTGAGAGGATTCTCCACAGAATCCTGAGAGGATTCTCCACAAAATCCTGAGATGATTCTCTACAAAATCCTGGGAGGATTCTTCTCAGAATCCTGGGAGGATTCTCCTCAGAATCCTGGGAGGATTCTCCTCAGAATCCTGGGAGGATTCTCCTCAGAATCCTGGGAGGATTCTCCTCAGAACTCTGGAAAACTTCTGGAAGAAATCAAGAGAGGTACAACTGTAGAGAGGCCGTGAAGAGCTTGGGAGAACAGGAGAAAGCCAGAATATAAAAAAAACTGCGGGGCAGATCTTCAGCAAATAAAGAACTTTAGATAAAATCAAGAAAACGCGTGGTGAATTCTGTGAGATAATTGAAAAAATGAATTGAGGAATTGCAGTCGATATCCAAGGAAGAATCCCGGAAAGAATTCAAGCGAAAAAAAAACTGAGATTTTTGACATACAGCTCCTTAAAGAAGTGTCCCACAAATCCATCAGTATGGGATCCCCCTTTCAAAAGGAAGAGAGGTCTCATACCATGTCAAGAAGCTTCCGCGGCCCTCAAGACATCCGCATACAAGTTTTCACGCCGATCGGTTCAGTGATTTCCGAGTCTGCCAGACAAACAGACATCAACTCATGTTTATATGTATGAAAGATAGATTACACTAGTTTGCAGCATTTTTGAACTCGGTAAGCTGATGATCACTTTTGGTGTAGAATCATGTCCTGAGTTCGAAAACGCGAAGAAAAAAAAATACAGTAGAGCTCCGGGGAAAAATTACAGTAGTTGCTCCGGGGACTCCTGCGAGTTCAAGACAAAACTGAATCAACATTATTTCTCCATAGTACACGGTTCGTGGATGCAGTTCTCCAACCTCGTTCATGCCTGATGCTCGCCAAGTAACGCTCCACCTGATTCGCTCAACGTGCTCTCTGCGTTCCACGCCTTCTTGTGCCAACTGGATCTGTCTCGAACACCAACTTTGCAGGGTTGTTGTTCGGCAATCTTGCAACATGCCCTACCCTTCGGCTTTTCACAGATCCCTGAGAGGATTCTCCTCACAATTCTGAGAGGATTCTCCACAGAATCCTGAGAGGATTCTTCACAGAATCCAGAGAGGATTCTTTATAGAATCCTGAGCGTATTCTCCATGAAATCCTTGAAGGATTCTCCTCAGAATCCTGGGAGGATTCTCCACAGAATCCTGGGAGGATTCTCCTCAGAGTCCTGGGAGGATTCTCCTCAGAATCCTGGGAGGATTCTCCTCAGAATCCTGGGAGGATTCTCCTCAGAATCCTGGGAGGATTCTCCTCAGAATCCTGGGAGGATTCTCCTAAGAATCCTGGGAGAATTCTCCTCAGAATCCTGGGAGGATTCTCCTCAAAATCCTGAGAGGATTCTCCACAGAATCCTGAGAGGATTCTCCACAGAATCCTGAGAGGATTCTCCACAGAATCCTGAGAGGATTCTCCACAGAATCCTGAGAGGATTCTCCACAGAATCCTGAGAGGATTCTCCACAGAATCCTGAGAGGATTCTCCACAGAATCCTGAGAGGATTCTCCACAGAATCCTGAGAGGATTCTCCACAGAATCCTGAGAGGATTCTCCACAGAATCCTGAGAGGATTCTCCACAGAATCCTGAGAGGATTCTCCACAGAATCCTGAGAGGATTCTCCACAGAATCCTGAGAGGATTCTCCACAGAATCCTGAGAGGATTCTCCACAGAATCCTGAGAGGATTCTCCACAGAATCCTGAGAGGATTCTCCACAGAATCCTGAGAGGATTCTCCACAGAATCCTGAGAGGATTCTCCACAGAATCCCGAGAGGATTCTCCACAGAATCCTGAGAGGATTCTCCACAGAATCCTGAGAGGATTCTCCACAGAATCCTGAGAGGATTCTCCACAGAATCCTGAGAGGATTCTCCACAGAATCCTGAGAGGATTCTCCACAGAATCCTGAGAGGATTCTCCACAGAATCCTGAGAGGATTCTCCACAGAATCCTGAGATGATTCTCTACAAAATCCTGGGAGGATTCTTCTCAGAATCCTGGGAGGATTCTCCTCAGAATCCTGGGAGGATTCTCCTCAGAATCCTGGGAGGATTCTCCTCAGAATCCTGGGAGGATTCTCCTCAGAACTCTGGAAAACTTCTGGAAGAAATCAAGAGAGGTACAACTGTAGAGAGGCCGTGAAGAGCTTGGGAGAACAGGAGAAAGCCAGAAAATAAAAAAAAACTGCGGGGCAGAT